>NW_021618790.1:0-5936 GCF_004785775.1 Grammomys surdaster | reverse complement strand
TGGCGGTTCCTCAGAAAATTGGACATAGCATTACCCGAGGATCCAGCTATACCACTCCTAGGCATATACCCAGAAGGTGCTCGAACATATAATAAGGACATATGCTCAACTATGTTCATAGCAGCCTTATTTATAATAGCCAGGAGCTGGAAAGAACCCAGATGTCCTTCATCTGAGGAATGGATTAAAAAAATGTGGTATATTTACACAATGGAGTATTACTCAGCTATTAAAAACAATGAATTTGAGAGGTTCCTAGGTAAATGGATGGAACTAGAAATTATCATACTGAGTGAGGTAAGCCAATCACAAAAGAACACACATGGTATTCACTCACTGATTATTGGATATTAGCCCAGAACCTTAAAATGCCCAAGATGCAACTCACAGGCCACATGAAGTCCATAAAGAATGAAGACCAAGTGGGGGTGATTCGGTCCTTCTTAGAAGGAGCAACAAAATACTCAAGGGAGCAAATATGGAGACAAAGCGAGGGACAAAAACTGAAGGAGGGGCTGTCTGAAGACCTTTCCACCTGAGTATCCAACCCATGTGCAGTCACCAAAGGTAGATGCTGATGTGGAAGTCAGGAAGTGCATGCTGATAAGAGCCTGATATGGATGTCTCCTCAGAGGTCTTCAAGAGTCTGACATATTCAGAGGCAGATGCTCACAACTAGCCATTGAAGTGATCATGGGGTTCTCAATGGAGGAGTTAGAGTGAAGACTGAAGGAGCTGAAAGGATTTGTGGCCCCATGAGGAGAGCAACAATACCAACCAACCACAGCTCCCAGGGTCTAAACCACCAGCCTGGGAGCACTTATGGAGGGATCCAGGGCCTTAGCTGAATATATAAGAGTGGAGGGCCCTGCTGGGCACAGGTGGAAGATGAGATCCTTGACCTCATGAAGGCTGGACGCCCCAGGGGGTGGGAGTTTTGAGGGTGGGGAGGTGGGAGTGGGGGGGTAGATAGAGGTTACATCCACAAAGAAGAAGGAGGAGGTGTGAGGGGATTGGGGGTTCCTGGGTGGGTGGGGGATGGGGTAAGGGGACAACATATGAAATGTAAATAAAACATCCAATAAAAAAATTAAAAAAAAAAAAAAAAGAATATTTCTTATAATTTTCAAGGGAGAAATCTGGAATTTTTCTTGGAAGTTTGTAGTACAGATTCATAATCTGTTTATTATTTCAAATAGTGATCAATTTTTTAAAAATCTTTGAAAATATGGAACATTCTACAAAGATCAAGGAAATGTTTATAATCATTTGTAATATTTCCAGTGATTTTATAAATAAATTACAAAAATGTAAAAAAAAAAAAATCATCAGATCCTACTACAAAGGCCTTTAATCAACAAAACTGGAAAACCTGGATGAAATGGACAACTTCCTAGACAGATACCAGGTACCAAAGTTAAATCAGGAGCAGATAAACCATCTAAACAGTCCCATAACCCCTAAGGTAATAGCATCAATCATTAAAAGTCTCCCCACTAAAAAAAGCCCAGGATCAGATGGTTTTAGTGCAGAATTCTATCAGACCTTCAAGGAAGACCTAATACCTAATTCTCTTCAAACTATTCCACAAAATAGAAACAGAAGGAACACTACCCAATTCGTTCTATGAAGCTACAATTACACTCATTCCCAAACCTCACAAAGACCCAGCAAAGAAAGAGAACTTGAGACCAATCTCCCTTATGAACATCGATGCAAAAATACTCAATAAAATTCTAGCAAACCGAATCCAAGAACACATCAAAACAATCATCCATCATGATCAAGTAGGTTTAATCCCAGGAATGCAGGGATGGTTCAATATTCGGAAATCCATTAATGTAATCCACATTTATATAAACAAACTCAAAGAAAAAAAACACATCATCTCACTAGATGCTGAGAAAGCATTTGACAAAATTCAACATCCCTTCATGATAAAAGTCTTGGAAAGATCAGGAATTCAAGGCCCATACCTAAACATAGTAAAAGCAATTTACAGCAAACCAGTAGCCAACATCAAACCAAATAGAGAGAAACTTGAAGCAATCCCACTTAGATCAGGGACTAGACAAGGCTGCCCACTCTCCCCCTACCTATTCAATATAGTACTGGAAGTCCTAGTCAGAGCAATTAGACAACAAAAAGAAGTCAAAGGGATACAAATAGGAAAGGAAGAAGTCAAAATATCACTATTTTCAGATGATATGATAGTATACTTAAGTGACCCCAAAACTTCCACCAAAGAACTCCTAAACCTGATAAACAACTTCAGCAAAGTGGCTGCTTATAAAATCAACTCAAACAAATCAGTAGCCTTCCTCTACATGAAAGATAAACAGACTGAAAAAGAAATTAGGGAAATGATACCCTTCACAATAGTCGCAAATAATATAAAATACCTTGGTGTGAATCTAACCAAGCAAGTGAGAGACCTGTATGACAAGAACTTCAAGTCTCTGAAGAAAGAAATTGAAGAAGATCTCAGAAGATAGAAAGATCTGCCATGCTCATGGATTGGCAGGATTAATATAATAAAAATGACCATCTTGCCAAAAGCAATCTACAGATTCAATACAATTTCCATTAAAATCCCAACTCAACTCTTCACAGAGTTAGAAAAGGAAATTCTCAAATTCATATGGAATAACAAAAAACCCAGGATACCAAAAACTATTCTCAACAATAAAAGAACTTCTGGAGGAATCTCCATCCCTGACATCAAGCTGTACTATAGAGCAATAGTGATAAAAACTACATGGTATTGGTACAGAGACAGGCAGGAAGATCAATGGAATAGAATCGAAGACCCAGAAATGAACCCACACACCTATGGTCACTTGATCTTTGACAAAGGAGCTAAAACTGTCCAGTGGAAAAAGGACAGCATTTTCAACAAATGGTGCTGGTTCAACTGGAAGACAACATGTAGAAGAATGAAAATTGATCCATTCTTATCCCCTTGTACAAAGCTCAAGTCTATGTGGATAAAGGACCTCCACATAAAACCAGATACACTGAAACTAATAGAAGAGAAGGTGGGGAAAAGCCTCGAATACTTGGGCACAGGGGAAAAGTTCCTGAACAGAACTCCAATGGCATATGCTCTAAGATCGAGAATTGACAAATGGGACTTCATAAAATTGCAAAGTTTCTGTAAGGCAAAGGACACTGTCAATAGGACAAAACAACAACCAACAAATTGGGAAAAGATCTTTACCAATCCTTCATCTGATAGAGGGCTAATATCCAATATATACAAAGAACTCAAGAAATTAGACTCCAGACAACCAAATTACCCTATTAAAAAATGGGGTATAGAGCTTAACAAAGAATTTTCAACAGAAGAAACTCGAATGGCCGAGAAGCACCTAAAGAAATGCTCGGCATCCTTAGTCGTCAGGGAAATGCAAATCAAAACAACCCTGAGATTCCATCTCACACCAGTCAGAATGGCTAAAATTAAAAACTCAGGTGATAGTAGATGCTGGCAAGGGTGTGGAGAAAGAGGAACACTCCTCCATTGTTGGTGGGACTGCAAGATGGTGCAACCACTTTGGAAATCAGTCTGGCGGTTCCTCAGAAAATTGGACATAGCATTACCCGAGGATCCAGCTATACCACTCCTAGGCATATACCCAGAAGGTGCTCGAACATATAATAAGGACATATGCTCAACTATGTTCATAGCAGCCTTATTTATAATAGCCAGGAGCTGGAAAGAACCCAGATGTCCTTCATCTGAGGAATGGATTAAAAAAATGTGGTATATTTACACAATGGAGTATTACTCAGCTATTAAAAACAATGAATTTGAGAGGTTCCTAGGTAAATGGATGGAACTAGAAATTATCATACTGAGTGAGGTAAGCCAATCACAAAAGAACACACATGGTATTCACTCACTGATTATTGGATATTAGCCCAGAACCTTAAAATGCCCAAGATGCAACTCACAGGCCACATGAAGTCCATAAAGAATGAAGACCAAGTGGGGGTGATTCGGTCCTTCTTAGAAGGAGCAACAAAATACTCAAGGGAGCAAATATGGAGACAAAGCGAGGGACAAAAACTGAAGGAGGGGCTGTCTGAAGACCTTTCCACCTGAGTATCCAACCCATGTGCAGTCACCAAAGGTAGATGCTGATGTGGAAGTCAGGAAGTGCATGCTGATAAGAGCCTGATATGGATGTCTCCTCAGAGGTCTTCAAGAGTCTGACATATTCAGAGGCAGATGCTCACAACTAGCCATTGAAGTGATCATGGGGTTCTCAATGGAGGAGTTAGAGTGAAGACTGAAGGAGCTGAAAGGATTTGTGGCCCCATGAGGAGAGCAACAATACCAACCAACCACAGCTCCCAGGGTCTAAACCACCAGCCTGGGAGCACTTATGGAGGGATCCAGGGCCTTAGCTGAATATATAAGAGTGGAGGGCCCTGCTGGGCACAGGTGGAAGATGAGATCCTTGACCTCATGAAGGCTGGACGCCCCAGGGGGTGGGAGTTTTGAGGGTGGGGAGGTGGGAGTGGGGGGGTAGATAGAGGTTACATCCACAAAGAAGAAGGAGGAGGTGTGAGGGGATTGGGGGTTCCTGGGTGGGTGGGGGATGGGGTAAGGGGACAACATATGAAATGTAAATAAAACATCCAATAAAAAAATTAAAAAAAAAAAAAAAAGAATATTTCTTATAATTTTCAAGGGAGAAATCTGGAATTTTTCTTGGAAGTTTGTAGTACAGATTCATAATCTGTTTATTATTTCAAATAGTGATCAATTTTTTAAAAATCTTTGAAAATATGGAACATTCTACAAAGATCAAGGAAATGTTTATAATCATTTGTAATATTTCCAGTGATTTTATAAATAAATTACAAAAATGTAAAAAAAAAAAAATCATCAGATCCTACTACAAAGGCCTTTAATCAACAAAACTGGAAAACCTGGATGAAATGGACAACTTCCTAGACAGATACCAGGTACCAAAGTTAAATCAGGAGCAGATAAACCATCTAAACAGTCCCATAACCCCTAAGGTAATAGCATCAATCATTAAAAGTCTCCCCACTAAAAAAAGCCCAGGATCAGATGGTTTTAGTGCAGAATTCTATCAGACCTTCAAGGAAGACCTAATACCTAATTCTCTTCAAACTATTCCACAAAATAGAAACAGAAGGAACACTACCCAATTCGTTCTATGAAGCTACAATTACACTCATTCCCAAACCTCACAAAGACCCAGCAAAGAAAGAGAACTTGAGACCAATCTCCCTTATGAACATCGATGCAAAAATACTCAATAAAATTCTAGCAAACCGAATCCAAGAACACATCAAAACAATCATCCATCATGATCAAGTAGGTTTAATCCCAGGAATGCAGGGATGGTTCAATATTCGGAAATCCATTAATGTAATCCACATTTATATAAACAAACTCAAAGAAAAAAAACACATCATCTCACTAGATGCTGAGAAAGCATTTGACAAAATTCAACATCCCTTCATGATAAAAGTCTTGGAAAGATCAGGAATTCAAGGCCCATACCTAAACATAGTAAAAGCAATTTACAGCAAACCAGTAGCCAACATCAAACCAAATAGAGAGAAACTTGAAGCAATCCCACTTAGATCAGGGACTAGACAAGGCTGCCCACTCTCCCCCTACCTATTCAATATAGTACTGGAAGTCCTAGTCAGAGCAATTAGACAACAAAAAGAAGTCAAAGGGATACAAATAGGAAAGGAAGAAGTCAAAATATCACTATTTTCAGATGATATGATAGTATACTTAAGTGACCCCAAAACTTCCACCAAAGAACTCCTAAACCTGATAAACAACTTCAGCAAAGTGGCTGCTTATAAAATCAACTCAAACAAATCAGTAGCCTTCCTCTACATGAAAGATAAACAGACTGAAAAAGAAATTAGGGAAATGA
>NW_021618789.1:0-3951 GCF_004785775.1 Grammomys surdaster | reverse complement strand
GTCTGAAATAAATGAACAGGAATATTGAATATTCACGATCGTGTATAATAGTAAATCAGAAATAAATGAACATGAATAACCAAAAGTCATCACTCATAGTTCATGGAAAATCAGAAGTACATAAAGCTGAAATATCAATACTCATCACTCATAGACAATAGTAGGTCAGAAATAAAAGAACATGAATAATCAATGGTCACGATTCGTGGATAATACTAAATGAGAAAAAAATGAACATGAATAATCAATAGTCATCAGTATTAGTTCATGGAAAATCAGAAATAAATAAAGCTGAAATATCATTAGTCATCAGTCATAGATAATAGTAAGTCAGAAATAAATGAACATGAATAATCGATATTCACCATTCATGGATAATAGCTAATCGGATATAAATGAACATGAATAATCAATAGTCATGAGTCATACTTAATAGTAAACCAGAAAAAAATAAGGCTGAATTATCAATAGTCATAAGTCATAGATAATAAAAATTCAGAAATAAATGAACTTGAATAATCAATATTCACCATTCGTAGATAATAGTTAATCAGAAATAAATGAACATGAATAATCAATAGTCATCAGTCATAGTTAATAGTAAAGCAGAAAATAATAAAGGTGAATTATCAATAGTCACCAGCCACAGATATTAGTAAGTCAGAAATAAATGACCATGAATAATCAACATAAAGAATTCATGGATATTAGTTAAGCAGAAAAAAATGAACATGAATAATCAATAGTCATCAGTCATACTTAATAGTAAATCAGAAATACATAAAGCTGAAATATCAATAGTCATAAGTCATAGATAATAAAAATTCAGAAATAAATGAACTTGAATAATCAATATTCACCATTCGTAGATAATAGTTAATCAGAAATAAATGAACATGAATAATCAATAGTCATCAGTCATAGTTAATAGTAAAGCAGAAAATAATAAAGCTGAAATATCAATAGTCATCAGTCATAGATAATAGTAAGTCAGAAGCAAATGAAAATGAATAATCAACATTCAGAATTCGTGGATAAGAGTTAATCAGAAAAAAATGAACATGAATAAACAATAATCATCAGTCATACTTAATAGTAAATCAGAAATTTATAAAGCTGAAATATCAAGAGTCATCAGTCGTAGATAATAGTAAGTCAGAAATAAATGAACATGAATAATCAATATTCACCAATCATTGATAATAGTAAATAAGAAATAAATGAACATGAATAATCAATATTCACAATTCATGGATAATAGTTACTCAGAAAAAAATTAACATGAATAATCAATAGTCCTCAGTCGTTCTTAATAGTAAATCAGAAATTTATAAAGCTAAAATATCAATAGTCAACAGTTATAGATAATAGTAAGTCAGAAAAAAATGAACAGGAATAATCAATATTCATGGTCATGGATAATAGTAAATCAGATATAAATGAACATGAATAATTGATCATCATCAGTCATCCTTAATAGTAAACCAGAGAAAAAAAAGCTGAATTATCAATAGTCATCAGTCACAGGTAATAGTAAGTCAGATAAATGTACATGAATAATAAACATTCAGAATTAGTGGATAATAGTTAATCAGAAAAAAATGAACATGAAGAATCAATAATCGTCAGTCATACTTAATAGTAAATCAGATATATATAAAGCTGAAATATGAATAGACTTCAGTCATTGATAAAGTAAGTCAGAAATAAAAGAATAGGAATAATCCATAGTCATCAGTCATAGTTCACGGGAAATCAGAAATAAATAAATCTGAAGTATCAGTAGTCTTCAATCATAAATAATAGTAAGTCAGAAATAAATGAACATGAATAATCAATATTCACGATATGTGGAAAATACTATATCAGAAATATATGAACATGAATAACCAATTGTCATCAGTATTAATTCATGGAAAATCAAAAATAAATAAAGCTGCAGTATCAATAGTCATCAGTCATAGTTAATAGTAAGTCAGAAATAGATGAGCAGGAATATCAATATTCACAATTCATGGATAATAGTAAATCAGAAATAAATGAACATGAATAATCAATATTCACCATTCGTGGAAAATAGTAAATATGAAAAAAAGGAACATGAAAAATCAATAGTCTTTAGTCATAAATAATAGGAAATCTGAAATAAATAAAGTTGAAATATCAATAGTCATCAGTCATAGATAATAGTAAGTCAGAAATACATGAACATGAATAATCAGTATTCAGCATTCATGGATAATAGTATATCAGAAATATATGAACATGAATATTCAATATACACCATTCGTGGATAATGGTAAATCAGAAAAAAAAAACATGTTTAATCAATAGTCATCACTCATAGTTAAAAGGAAATCAGAAATAAACAAAGCTCAAATATCAGTACTCATCAGTCATAGATAATAATAAGTCAGAAATAAATGAACAGGAATAATCAATATTCACCATTCTTCGACAATGGTTAATTAGAAATAAATGAAAATGAATAATCAATAGTTATCAGTAATATTTAATAGTAAATCAAAAAAAATAAAGCAGAAATATCAATAGTCACCATTAATAGATAAAAGTAAGTCAGAAATAAATGAACAGGAATATTAAATATTCAGCATTCGTGGATAATTGTTAATCAGATATAAATGAACATGAATAATCAACAGTCATCAGGCATAGTTAATAGTAAACAAGAAAAAAACAGAGCTTAAATATCAATAGTCATCAGTCATACATAATAGTAAGTCAGAAATAAATGAACATGAATAATCAACATTCAGAATTCATGGATAATAGTAAATCAGAAATAAATGAACATGAATAATCAATATTCACCATTCGTGGATAATAGCTAAGCAGAAATACTTGAACATGAATCATCAATAGTCATCAGTCATGCTTAATAGTAAATCAGAAATATATAAAGCTGAAATATCAACAGTCATCAGTCATAGATGATAGTAAGTCAGAAATAAATCAACAGTAATAATCAATATTCACCATTCGTGATTAATAGTTAATCAGAAAAAAAATGAACATGAATAAACAATAGTCATCAGTCAGAGTTAATAGGAAATGAGAAATAAATAAAGCTGAATTATCAAATGTCATCAATCATAAATAATCTTAAGTCAGAAAAAAAATGAACATGAATAATCAATATTCACGATTTGTGGATAATACTAAATCAGAAACAAATAAACATGAATAACCAATAGTCATAAGTCGAAGTTAATAGTATATCAGAAATAAATAAATCTGACATATCAACAGTCATCAGTCATAGATAGTAGTAATTCAGAAATAAATGAACAGGAATAATCAATACTCACCAATCGTTGGTAATAGTAAATCAGAAATAAATGAACATGAATAATCAATATTCACCATTCGTGGATAATGGTAAATCTGAAAAAAATTAACATGAATAATCAATAGTCATCATTCATAATAAGTAAGAAATCAGAAAAAAATGAAGCTGAAATATCAACAGTCATCAGTCATAATTAAGAGTTAATCATAAATAAATGAACAGGAATAATCAATATTCACGATTCGTGGATAATAGTAAGTCAGAAATAAATGAACATGAATAACCAATAGTCATCAGTTATAGTTAATAGGAAATCAGAAATAAATAAAGCTGAAATATCAATAGTCATCAGTCATAGATAATAGTAAGTCAGAAATAAATGTACATGAATAATCAATATTCACCATTTGTGGATAATAGGAAATCAGAAATAAATGAACTTGAATAATCAATAGTGATCAGTCGTAGTTCATGGAAATCAGAAATAAATAAAGATGAAGTATCAAATGACATCAATCATAAATAATAGTAAGTCAGAAATAAATGGACAGGAATAATCAATAGTCCCGATTCGTAGATAATAGTAAATCAGACATAAATGAACATGAATAACCAAAAGTCATCAGTCATAGTAAATAGGA
>NW_021618788.1:0-3366 GCF_004785775.1 Grammomys surdaster | reverse complement strand
TCTGGATCACAGCGGTTGCAGCTGTGTTCTGGATACAAAGACTCTTTAAAAAATGAAATATATCAGCTCACAAACACCTGTAACTCCAACAACGGAGGATTTGTCACCTTAACACTCTTCAGGCACCTATACCCACATGCACATAATACTGTTAATCTGTAAAATGTTACTTTAAATAGATTTACTAATTTAGAAAATAGAAGAAAAAATCCTGAGGTATATAACTCTGGGGATAATATAAGAGTTGGGTAATGTCACCAAGGTCTGGGAGAAATCATGTTACTCTGTCTCTCCTCAGTATGCCTGATGTTTGTGAAATGGTTTTAACAATCTTAGTACTCACAAACTTCCACCTCCATCAAGAGCAGGAACAGGACTACATTTTCCCTGTGTATCTCATGAGCTAAGAAACCTCTCCCCAAAGACTCCCATCTTGTTTCATTGGCTGGAAGAGAAGGATAGGTTCCATCTTAAGTGAGCTCCTGGCAGGAGCAAGAAGAGGCCATACTTGCCTTAGTTAGATGCAGACCCAGCCTTGGAGTCTCGCTTGGGGCTCCTCTCATTTACCTGAAGGATAAAACTAAAAACATATTCATTCTTGCAAAACAAAACAACAACAAAAACCAAATACAACAAACAAATAAACAGGAGTAACCAATTGGCAAAAGGAAGCTTTCCACAGTTAACTCCATTTCTGTCTGTCTTCTGAGCAGGGGGGTTTCTCCACAGTTACTCCATTTCTGTCTGTCTTCTGAGCAGGAGGCATGGCAGCTCTGTTATCTAGTTAAGGTTATGAGGGTGGCTAACATCCTTAGAAGACAGAGATGATGCCTTCTTCTAGGGCAGAGGCTAGATTTGTTTCAACCAGGGTAATAATAAACAGTGTATCTCCAAGAGCAACGATGAAGCAGGTTCACTAACAGCACCTTTGAATGGTCAGTTTTCTAATCGCAGAGTCCCTCCACTGCAGACTTCGCTTCGTGTGTGGCCCCTGCTGAGCTGATCCATGGGACTTTGGGGTAGGGGCAAGAGAAACCACTAGAAAGCTGAATCTCCTGCTGCCTGCTGTACTATTACTGCAAGTGCTTTGTCTCTTCATGAAACAGTGTCCGAGTAACTTATTTAGCTTTGAGAAAAGGAATAACAAAAACAAAAACAGTCTTCAACACTCCTGGAAAGGCAGTCATTCATGTTTGCTACTGTATTCTTTCCAGTGAGACATGCTATATGTAACCCAGTTCTTAAATGCACGCTTCTAGAAGTATCTTCATTACATAAGAAACCCCTTCCCTACAGACAGAGACAGACAGGGCAGCACTTCAGCCTCCAAGTGAAGACACACATTAACTGAGCAGTGTCATTGGCTCTGGTGTCTTCTATGCTGCCTCTCTTTATTCGCTCACTGACTCTCTCTGTAATTATCTTTCTTGAAATGTCACTTGCTCTCACCCAGAAGGCCAAGGGCAATCAGCCACAAACTGAATGTTAGAAGCTTTTAAAACACACTGGCTGTCTGCCTAGGAGAAGGGATTTCTCAAAGGAGTCCCTTAGCAATGTCAGGGCAGCTGACATTGAGTGACTGAGAGGATGGAACCCTTCCCTTTTCTCTTCCCTTGCACCTTCTGCAGCAGATCTGGAAGGGAAGGTCCTGAAACAGTATGATTTATAAGGGCTCTGGGCCCTGGGCCCCTCTTCCTGCACCCCCATGAGAATGAGGAGCAATAGCTAGGTCCTGCATAACATCCTCCCCTGTCCCTAGATTGAAGGATTGCTATTAAGAGCACAGGGGTCATGGATGAGTGCAGATCTCAGAGCTCTTCAGTGAAGCTTCTTTGTACAGTGGCTGGCAGTTAATTCAGAGCCTCACAATTGGTCAAGTACAGAGCAAAAGTGACTGTGGTGTGCTCCACCATCAATGGCACATCTGTGTCACAGCCCCTCCACTCAAGACTTAGAGCACATCACAACAAGAGGGAATGGAAAGGCTGTGAGAGTCAGAGGTTGGAGAGGAAGTATCCCCTGGACTTGACAGGACCATCACTCTCGTATGCTCACGACTGCTATGGTCTCCTGTAGAAAACCTGCACAAGATCAAACCAGTCAACATCTTAGCATGGTTAATGGAGTAACCCTAACTATATAAGTCCCTAGAGAGGCCCCCACCCATAGCTGAAGAGGTATTGAGAGGTGATGGCTGCTATGGGAGTGAGAGTCAGTTTTCTTTAAGGATGTGATTCTGGTATATTGATCATACTCCAACTTTTTTTTTTAAGATGAGAAGTTGTTGAGGTAGTATAATCAAAATGCATTGTATGCAGGCATGTAATTCTCAAAGAATAAACAGTTCAAAAAAACAAGAGGATGGGATCAAGGGAATAGACAGGAACTTATTATGACAAAAGGTATAAAATATAGGAACCTGCTGGTGCTCAGAGTTTCTCCAAATGGTGACAGTTTAAGAGCCAGACAAGAATTTGTCATAGCAGAAGGGCAATAGAGGAGGAAATCCAACCAGCGTTTATCCCTTCAAGTCGAACCTGAGGGTTAAACTCAATTTATCACTAAATTCTATTTCCCTGATGGTAGTTGATTCCTTTAAAGCGAAACAATCTTTCCTACTTAGCCCAGGAGCCCTCATTTTCCTGCTGTTCTGACAACTTACATTTAGGAATGCATCTGCTCACGTGCACCACAACAGAAAAGATTACCTATGAAGTCTTGGCTACTCTCCCCCATCCTGTATCCTATCTACCAAGAAGGATCAGTGAGTCTGTAGTCATGTGATAGACTACCTGCATTCCCATTCTACTACCATGGCAACCGAGATGGAGGTCACTAGCATGCAAGTTAAGTCCTGTCACAATGATGCTGGAGGCAGGGGCTTCTAATTTGGATGAGACGATTTCCTGGACTGTGTGCAGAATCACTATCACTGCAGGTGTTAAACTGAAGGTTCTCTTTCTAATGACATGAAGGATCAAAATTCCTTGGTACAATTAGGTTGATTAAATTGAGCTCTATAACTAATATCCCTGTAGCTCAATAAAGTTACCACAGCTTTCCAGGGACCCCGACACAGAGGCAGAGAACAGGGGAGCCCCCTGAGAGAATCTGGCCCACTGTGGTTTTTAAATTAGAACTTTGATTGCTTGTGACACTGTCCCAAAGAAACTGAATTTTCCATTAGCCCTGGAAAAAAATGACAGATATTTAATTAAATGGCTTAGAGATTAGGCAGAAGGCTTTTTGATGGATAGAGGGGTGGATATCTCTATACGCAAAGCCGGGAAAATCACTGGTGTACCACATCTTCAATGCTAAAAAGAATTCTCCAAGCCTAAGGGAATGAGAGACATGTATGCTGCT
>NW_021618787.1:109874-140147 GCF_004785775.1 Grammomys surdaster | reverse complement strand
GGCTCCAGGTTCAGGGATTTCACCGTACTGTCTGATTTGTCCAAAGACATGAAAACTTTAAATTAAATAGTGGGAAAAATGGTTTACACTTGGGTTCCTGAAAATTTTATTAGGTTACGATAGATAGATAGATAGATAGATAGATAGATAGATAGATAGATAGCTCGATAGATAGATGGATGGATGGATGGATAGATGGATGGATAGACAGATAGACAGACAGACAGACAGACAGACAGACAGACAGACAGACAGACAGATAGATAGATAGATAGATAGATAGATAGATAGATGGATAAGCATGGAAAGATACTTTTCTCTCTATGCATGTATCACATGAGGAAAACAGGGAGGTCACTTCAACACACATCACAGAGGCAAGAAACACACCTTAGTATCTTGCTTCACAAATTTTCCCTTAGGACACATATCAACAAGATCAGACATTCAGCTGCCCTGCTTCTTCTAAGTAGTGCCAACAAAGAGGAGCTGTACACATGACAGAGATAGGGACATGAAAAGATAAACAAATTCAACATGATCAGAGGATCCACTGGAGAAGTTATTTTCTCAGAATCCCTGATGTGTGAGCTCTGTACTCGCAAAACCTAAAATTGTTCTCTCTCTCCTCCCCCATCTCTCTAATCTCCTTGTGGTTTATATGCAGCTGGGGCAGAATTTGGAGAAAAGTGGGTCCAATACAGTTAAGTTGTTGTGAAAAGATGTGTGAAAAGATATGTGTGTGTGTGTGTGTGTGTGTGTGTACAAAGCACTTACTTAGACTTAATACTTGGCAGGAGCTCAATAACAATTACTTGTTGACATAGAAATAAAAATAAGTCAATGCTCATTGAGCACCGGAGGTGGGAGGCATTACATTAAATACTTTCACCCTTCCTCATGTCATCAGTATAAAAATTCTATAACAAGATAAGATAGAGTAACTAAATAGCCTTTCAGCAGCAAATATCTACTCTACAGCAGACCCTAGATTCAAAATTATTCTTTTTTACCTCATGATAGCATGCTTTCTGACTTGAGTCTTCATACACAGAAAGTACTGACAGATATCTATTACAGAAGTCCAGGTTTCCAGCAAGCTAATGATCTGTCAGGTACATCCTTTGATCACCAGTTCTCAACATGAATGGTTGAAATCCAGCCTACTTGTATTCAAAGGGAAAGGATCTCAGCTGGAAAAACCACCACTAGATCTTAGAACCTTCACATGACAATTCCTATGCTCACATCAAATCCAACCAGTTTGAGTGGGCAGATGGGATGAGGGTGGAGCTTCTGTGTTTGAAGATCTAAGCTTTTTCTTTCCTTTGTTACAGTCCCAAAACTCTTTATTGAATCTTCAGCCCAAGTTTTTTCTTTTTTTAATTTTTTATTGGATGTTTCATTTACATTTCATATGTTGTCCCCTTACCCCATCCCCCACCCACCCAGGAACCCCCAATCCCCTCACCCCTCCTCCTTCTTCTCTGTGGATGCAACCTCTATCTACCCCCCCCACTCCCACCTCCCCACCCTCAAAATTCCCACCCCCTGGGGCATCCAGCCTTCATGAGGTCAAGGTTCTCTTCTTCCACCTATGCCCAGCAGGGCCCTCCACTCTTACATATTCAGCTAAAGCCCTGGATCCCTCCCTAAGTGCTCCCAGGCTGGTGGTTTAGACCCTGGGAGCTGTGGTTGGTTGGTATTGTTGCTCTCCTCATGGTGTTTTTAAGTGAAGGAAAAGAGTGAGTTTAGTTTATGTGGATTACACATAGAGCCTGGATATAAAAACATCATTTCTGTCCCAAATGCTCATCATCATACTGGGGAGATGGCTCAGTGGGTAATTAATGCTATGAAAGCATGAATACCTAATTTAAATCCCAGCACATACATAAAAACCACTATTTTAAAAAACCACTTTGATATCAGTATTTATAAGCACTTTACTACCAGTAACATTAGGACAGGGTGGAACATCAGAGACAGGTTGATTCTGAAGACTCACTGACCAGCTAGTCTAGCCAAAATAGGGAGTCCCAGGCTCAGTGAGCAATCTTGTCTCAAAAAATAAGGTGTAAAGCAATAAAGGAAGAAATATGATGTCAACTTCTGACCCCTACATATATGTATAGAAATGTGCACCAGTCCACACAGTGCACGCATATACTGTACACATATGTACAACACATACAAAGAAAATAGAATAAAAGATTTGCATGTTAAAGAGAAAAACAAACAGTCAATGATACATTTTTCAGTTTAACAAACATTTGTAGCCTAAAATATTTTCCATACATTTTTCTCCATATTTGGGAGCTAGAAGCAGTTAGCACATCCAAGCTTCTAAGATTACTGATATTTAGACTTACCCTGTTTCCTTTAACCTATGGATTAAAACAAACAAACAATAACCAAAAACCAAAAACCAAAAAACCCACAAGTATTTCTTGTCTGTTCTCTTGTACCAAAGGCATTTAAGCACTGAAAATAGCATGATTTTACTCTGCCCTTTTCCAATCTTGTTCCTTGCTCTTCATCCACAGAGGTATATGCCATTTTTCTTACTCTACTGCAAATGATACAAAAGATGTTCAGCCATGCAATATTATACATGTCTTTCTCCCATCTCAGGCTTTCATTGAGTCAGCATTATATTTCAGCTTTGATCTCTGTATTAGACATAGGTTAAATGTTCAAACCAGTAACAGCAAAATAGCTTTAACTAACGTATTACAGATTATAAGCACAGGTAGGGAAGAGATCTTGTCTACTCAGACAATCAGGATGCTGCCTTTCTTCCTTCTCGTGATTCTATGACTTCATAAGCCTTATATCCATTGGTAGACTTTCTATATCAGGTCTCATGTTATCTTGAATTAATCATATTATCTACATTATATTGAGTAAATCTCATCAATTCTACATCAAATTGCATGAAAAGGGAGAAAACGATGTCTCCCAATATTGTGAAGAAAAAGAGGAAGTAAATCTGATAAATCAGTTCATCATTGTACCAAGTCTGTCCTGAGCTGTGCGGATGCCATCTGTAGTATCACATGACATTACATAAGATAGAGCATATGTAATGTTCCTCACTGGTAATGGACATAAGTCAGTTAGTGTTCTTGACATAACAGAGTCCCTTATTTCCCCTTTGAGATTAAACAGAGTAAAATCAGTTGAGTACTGGATAGTCATTGAAAGTGAGAGATACTGTCATAATTTCAACAATAAACTATTATTCAAGTCTTATTTTGTAAAAATGAATTTGGTTGACTTGGCCTTCTAGAGAAGAAATGAAGGAGTTCTTTCTCACATTTCTTGTAGAAAATACCCTCCATAATTTCTTCATGGCAGAATGTTCTGCATGGAGTTCATTATTACCCATATGTTCTTCCATATAGATGTTTAGCAAGAGATGTAGAAGCCTAAATTAAAAAAAAAAAACAAAGTCAGGAAAAAGTTGGGCTAATATGAGCAGGCGATGTTCCCTCTCTCTATAGGTATCATATGTGCCCCTTCAAATACAGAAGCTGGAACCCATTCAGGATTGATTCACAAGCACCTAGTCTTAATGAGTCTAGTTTATGAATCATTGATCAATGAGACAATGCCAACCCCGTAAGGAACTAATTTGACATTAGTAGCTCTGGATTCACCATGTACCATAAGTCTTTGACCATCCTTGTGCTTTGAGAGCTTAAGGATACAGATATGATGAAGTCTTGCTTGGTGTTTCTTCCTGGAACCAAGGACGCTTTTCCTACTTACATCTCTTTGAAGTCCTGAATGGTCCCATGTGTACTCTGATTTATGACCTAAGCCTGTGAGTTCTTATAAATCATTAAAGATAGCCTTACTGCTTCCTACAGAAAAATGAATGTCTCTTTATGTCACTGGCATGTTTTAGAAAAATAAGACAAGCTTCTGGTCTGGGATTCTCTCTATGTGAGGTAGAGTTAGTGGCTAATGCACTAGAAGAGAGCTACAAATTTGAAGCATTGCTGGTAGCACATTAAGGAAAGTAAAGAAAAATGGATGTCTTTGAAGGAACCCTGATCATGACTTTGAAGTGCTACACAAGAGCCACTGGTTCAATAGGAAGTTCATGCTTTGTCAGCAGCAGTCCATAAAAGATGGAGCTGGAGTTACAGGATGAGTTTTTCCAGAGATATATGCACATCTACCATTTTTTAAAATTATGTACAATAAAGTGGCTTTGGAGATTTATTGTGTGGTCAGAGGGTATTCCTGACTCTTCTTTCTCTTGTTGCATGTTTCTTCTTTATTATTGTAGGAAGAACTTTGGATTGAAAGTGAGAAGAACTGAACTCTTATTCTGGCATTGTGTTTAGCTGACTTTGTCACCTTGAGCATTTCACTTTAGATCTCTGGGGATATTCTCAGTGAAGAAAGGTAAACCAGGGCATTTCTGTAGTCCCTTGCAACTCTAATATATTTCAGAAGCTCTTGGATTCTTTTGTTGCCTCCAAGATGTCCTAAATGGGTCTGCAACAATGACTATTCTAAATAGAACCATGATGAAGGAAATGAAATATTTTCACACCTTTAAAGATCATAATTTGCAATTAGCCATTCTAGAACAGTTTGTAGGTTTTTTTGCTTGGGCAAAGAACTGTTATAATTTCTATAACCAAGAAGTTAAAAGGATTATGAGCACCTGAAACATAGAGAATATTTAGGGCTTCTCATGACATTAGAATGGTAATGCCTATTTATTCATGTTCTACACAATGTAGAAAGGCAGTCAGGGACAGTTTCTTTGCTGTGATATGCCAGATCACCTTCAGAGCAGCAACAAGAATTAGTCTACCCCTTGTCTTTTTCACCTCTTCAAAATATAAAACTCTCAGGCTGCTCTTCTGCTAAGAAGGCAATCCTACAAAAAAGACAGGAATGTCTGTTAGCACTTGGGTATACAAAATGAGTAAGAGCAAATTTATCAAGAATCCAGAGCTATCAAGAACCCAGAGCTGGGGGAAGGAGGGGTGGAGGGAGATGGACAGAGCACACTCAAAGGAAAGTGGCCTCTTGCTTAACACTTCAGAGTGAATTGCCACAACTGTCTTATTAGGCATACACATGGTGGTGCTGAAGCACTGGGCATTAATATTGTTAGAAAAGACTGAGAAGGGTTATTCCTTCATCTATCTGAGCACTGGCCATTTAAAAGCATTTTTAGGCATATTCTCGATGACTTTACAGTGTATCACACAAGCCAATGTGGAAATATGCAGCCCAGCACATGGAAGAATTGTCTAGTGACTTCCTTAAAGGCACATGACAGAAGGCAAATTCTCATTCCTAATAACTGAAACAGAAATAATGCTCAATGGTCAAGCTATAGAAAGGAATCAAAGCATCAAATGGACAAATAGAGTCTGTCTAACCTTGACATTCAATCTCTAGTGGATAGAGTATAAAATGGGGGATAAGAGAAAAGTAGAAGAAAAAAAGCTCCGGGTAGTGTAGTTGGAGATTAGTTTTGCTCAAAATCATACTTGATTTGAGACAGCTTCTGGATAATCTTGAATGGTATCATACTGATTCATGAGTTTGGGCTACTAACACTTTCAGAAGCTGGATTAAGTGTTGTAGTAAGTAATGCTAGGGTATATCAAGAGGTCTAGAATGTGAATTAAGAGAAAAAGAAAGTATATTTTGGTGTCAGACTTAATCTATAGGAGTCACCTGGTAGGTTTCTATGACTTACTATCTTCAACTATAGATTGAGATTCCATTGTTATTCCAATTACATGTTTTGCCTCTAAGAGCCCCAGGGCAGAGATAGTGAATTATAAACACACTTGTTGGGGCCATGGTGTGTATTAGCAAGGAGGAAGTTTTGTTTGAGCCCTACCTCTATTGTTGAACCTATTGGTGTCTGAATACAAAAAATAATTAGAGAGATGCCTGGCTGCTGCTATGTTCACTGATAAAACAGTCTATGCTCCCCTGTCCTCTGTCCCTGGGAATTTTGCCAGAGGTATTGAGCAAGTGTTTGAGTAAGTGAGTAGGCTTTGCTCTCTGCTTCTGTTCACTCCTATGGGATGCATTGATTCTCTTACACCCATGACATCAGGAATAAATAGGAGTCTAAGAGATCGGGATTAAAAGCTGTGTAGGGTCAGCTCTGACAGGCTTTCTGTTGGTAGAGAGACCAAGAAGAAGTTTTTTTTAAATGAAAGCATTTGTGCTGTCAAGATGGGAAGTTTTGGGGATATTTCATGGAGGCTACTGGCAGAAGCAAATCCCAGAGAGATGATGACATGGGAGGTGCCTGAAATATTCTTTTTCTATTCTTATGCTAAGACATCCCAGGAATTCTGACCACCTATTCAGAATTTACCTGCAGGGCAGAGACTGCATCTACATGCTCTAACCAGCTTTTTAGGCTTATATGATCACATTCCCATTTCATACTTTATGATCAAATAGCAAGCTTGAACTTAGCATGTTCAAAGATGGGCACAGATTTATTGTGGAATCACTCTTGCCTTTGCATTTTCTTCACAATTGAACGAAAGCACAATCTATTCATCTTTGAAAGACTCCTTTATGTATTCACACATACATCTGGAAAATATTTATCTGATTGCACACTTTGTGACCAGCAATGTTTCCTTGCTATTACTGTAGCAGTTAAGGAAGGGAAGTGGGTTCTTAGGACAATGCATCTTGGTGAGAGATTAATTTGTAAGTGTGGTACAAATGGCGACAACAACACCAAATTCAAACTAAACAGGCATATGAATAAGAGAATTCTAAGTAATAAGACCTAGAATAACAATGAATAAACTGGAAGTTGAGGTGTGGGTATACAGACAGAAACTGTTGTAGCCATGGTGTCAAGTAGTTGATATTGGAGTTAAGGACAAAACTCTGAAATGTAAAATGAGACATATATGATTAAGCACAATAGGTGTGTGTGTGTGTGTATGCTTATACACATTTTACATATTGACACATGCATATGTGTTTGTATATCATATATTTACATATATGAACATGGAAAGATAATTACATATGTGCATATATATTGTATACATTATTTACATATATATATACAAATAAATATTCATGAATAAATACCTAAGTAAATGGGAACAAATGAAGAAAAACTAACAATGATTATATTAATGATATGGATAGCAATATTTTAAGACCAAAGCCTTGTGGATCCATTGGAGAATAACTATATTCCTGGCTATTGGAAAGCCAGAAATTGAGGATCTTTTAAGCCCAGAGATTCTAGCCAGTAAGATGAAATCTTTCCTCAAAACCAAAAGCAGGACCAAAACAACAGCCAACTTGCGACTATAATGGTGAGACCCTTACAAAAGGGAGTCCTGGCTGGAAAAATTCTAGTAATCTGACTGTTGGTCTGTGCACCTAAAAAGCATAATATTAAAATTCACTTCATAGGCAGCTGGTTTCCAATAACAGAGCATCAGAAAACATAGTAAGTCTAAGATAGTTTAAAATGTTGATTATTATTGTGATGATTAGCATTGCTGGTCCGAACCTAGAAGACTTGTACCTGGGAAGAGGCTCAATGAAGGATTGTCTACATTGGTTTCATTTGTGGGCATTTCTGTGGTAGATTGTTTTATCAGGCTAATTGATGTGGAATGATCTAGCTGACCATGGACACCATCATTCCCTAGGCAGGAAGTCCTGAACTTTGTAATTAATAGTAGAAAAATCAAGATGGACACAAGAAAGAAAGAAATGATTGTACCCACTTTTATTTCTCGACTGTGCATGTCATAGGCCTAGCTATTTGAAGTTCCTGCCTTGATTTACCCCAAATAATGAACTGTAAACTGTGATTCTAAGGTGATACAAACTTCCTTCACTAGAAAAGAAATTAGACTATTAACACAATTTTAAAACTTATGAGTAACTGAATTGTAGCTTTCCCCCCTTTTTTTCTCTACTTTGTTTATGGGTTCTTATAACTGTCCCCTAACAATATCTTCTCTTGCTTAGCTCAGCTTCTCCTGGCTCAATTGCCACCAACTGTCTTCTCGTCTCATTCTGCTCTCTGATGCTACTCTTCTGTCTTCGTGAACCCTAAATATAACCCCTCTTTTCTCAAACTCTGGTTGCTTTTTATATGCTCTTCTGTTCCCAGAATTCTAAGCAGCAACTAACATCAAAGGACATAGGGTCTTCTAAAGGGCCAGGCTCACAAAATAAATGCCGCTACACTTAGTGCTATGTTAATTAGTAAAATGACCCTATAAGCTAAGATTCATACATTGTATTTTGTTCTGGCAGGATTTATCGTAAGCCTGGTATTGGACTATATCCTGTGAGGTATATGACCACACATGAGAATAATAGTTTTCCTTAAACAAAGTCAAGCACAGCACTCCTGTAAGCTCAGGATTGGAAGGTGGATACAAAAAGATCCTGGAGATTTATTGGCAAGCTAGTCTAGCAAAAATGAGAGCTTTGGGTTCAGTGAAAGACTCTGACTGAAAAAATAAGGTGGAAAGTGAAGAAGATGTATCATCCCCTGGCCTCTATAGACACACACACACACATATATATGCATGCCTCCCCAAACAATATGAGCACACACATACACAACACATACACAAACACACACATGCACACACATGTACACACATACACAAAATCAAAATCTAAGAAAAAAAAGGAAGGGGAAAGTTTTTCGAAGTGGGTATAATTTTAGAAATGATCCTCTTAAAACTCTTATGTGGTTCAAACGAGGTGCAATCAATTCTATGTGGCAGACAAAGACAAGACTTCATGGAGGGTATGAGTTTGAGACAGATTTTATAGGTTTAGAAGAATTTGAACATGGACAGGAAGGAGGGCTTTCCAGGAGACTGGAGCCATGACACTAAGAAGATACAGGGATTGTGACATCCACCAGCCCTATGAATATACTCTGATAGACACCTAGTCATGTGGTAGTACTGTGCAACCCTGCCTGTTGGAAGTTTACTGAAGCCTCATGACTCACTTTGCTGAACTTACTGATGAGAAGTCTGAAGTAGGTATACGCACAACAGAGATACCCATTATTCTGTGCGGGAACTAACTTACTAAATAAATACATAAATAAATGTCTCACCTAAGTGCTGACTGGGCCTGGGGTTCATGGAAGCATGAACATCAATAAACAAGCATTAGTCACCCTAGGTCAGTGAGCAATGACAATGAGCGGAATTCTCCCTTTCCCATAAACTTTCATAAAACTATCCCTTCTCCATACTTTTATATAACTGCTGTTTGGTAGCCTATTATTTCTAGTGCATCAAAGGCAAAACACATATATGTGGTTCAATGTGACATGTGCTTCAGATACAGGGAAAACTGAGCTCACAGTGACACTGGCACATGAATAATGACAGCACCTCTGAGAAAGCTCCAGTCAAGGTTGGAAGCTCAAGAGAGAAAGATATATGCTATATTATATCACCAATAGGAGCCCTAGAACACAAGGTAGATAAATGAAAAAGAACAGGTCCAGAGGCTTACAGAATTTAACTATCTAGAAAGCCGATCAAATTATTGATAATGACAGAGTCTTCAATACAAAAAGGATGATATTATCTGCCTACAAATTTAACAATGAAGTGAATCACAGTTCTTTCATATTATTACTAGTGAAGAATGCAAATGACACAATTTTCTCAGGGACTATGAGGGATATATATATATATATATATATATATATATATATATATATATGGCCTTACATTTACTTCAGCCAATTATTACCTCTGCTAGAAATGTTACTTACTTTATTTATTTCTTGCTAATGGAGTTATTTTACTTCATTTTAAAGTTGATGAAATCAACCAGATACAGTGCATTAAGGAAGAATACTTTCTGAAAAGATTTGGGTATGCATCTTAGACACACTCAGGGAGAGCTGGAAAGCCAGGCTTAGAGAATGGCAGGAATCTGGGCTTTATGATGTCTTATTTATTAGAACAGCCCTTCCTTTAGAATGCTATCAATCATGCAACTTGGCTAGAAATATCACTGTCTTTATCTCCTCTAGGTTAAAGTTCAAATTTAAAAAATAAATAGAGTTGTTTGGATCCAGCATACCGTATCACACCGATTAGCTATGGTCTGAAGGCAGGATTCCACACCTTAAATAAAAATATGCAACACCTGTTGGGGGATCAGGTGGTTCTCAGAAAGGAGTTCTTGGATGGACAATTTGATATGTGTCTTAAGGGCATGTTCAGAAACAAGAGCAAGGATACAGGCAGAAGCTGTTTTTCTCAACATTATTTATAACTGCAGAAAAACAGAATACTTTGACCCTCATTGAAAATGACAACTTTAGTAAAATGATGCCCTAAAATTAATTAAGCCAATTACATTCTATTTCTGAACAGTATGGTGATGCAAGTAAGCATAAGTAACATAGTTGCTTAATTAATTTTTTTCTTATAAAAGTATTTGAGAAATACTACCCAAACCTTCAACTACGAATTGAAGTCTCATGTGAGTAGTAGCAAAGATTATCAAGAGAAATAACTCATTTTCCTATTTTCTCTAAGTCCACTACAGTAGGTACATATGACTTTTATAATCATAATTTGGAATATTCTAGAGATCAATTTGATAGGAACAGTGTTTTTTAGTGACTGACATGAGTTAAGAGTTTTGATCATTTGGTTGGACTGGCTACTTTTACCAAGAGATTTTACATATAAAAACTGGAGAAATAATAATTTTTATAGTTCATGACTTTGCAAGCTTTGCGATCATGTAAGCCCTTAGCCCAACACTGTTGAAAAGGTGATCAAAGGTGGCCCTTGTCTAAGTCTTGTCTATGTCTACAGCCATACCTTATATAGGAGCCTTACAGGTCCTCTTGAATAGCGTTTTCATTTGTAGAGGAAAGTAGACACAAAGATGCTAAGTGATTTGCTCAGACCTGCAGCTTGAACTAAACCAAAATCTGAAGATCTTGATTTCTGAACTTCTGTTCACATTATCATTTGCCTTGCCTTGAAAATAAAAGGCAATGCATTTATGTGTGGTTAGCACCTAGCATTCTCCTGGGAGATCTCTTTAAATCTGTAAACCAAGTGAGTCATAAACAGAATGGAACAAATGGGGCACACATGCAATCTATCTCATCTTCCTATTTCTCTAGTCTTCAGACAATGGTTCTCAGTCTGGACTTCACATTAGTATCTTCTGAAATGTTAGTTTTTTATTTATTAAATAAATATCACTACAGCTCTCATTCTATGCTTATTAGCTAAGAATTTCTGGATAACATAAGTTTTTAAATGCCTTGGAATTGATTTGCTGAGCAATAATGACAATGCTGTTTGTAACTTGTTAAAGAAATTCCAGATTGTTTTCCCCAGGGGCTGCACCATTTCTCTTTCTGAGCAGCAAGGTACTAGGGTTTCCATTCTCCACGTCCTCAACAATGATTGTTAGCATCAGTTACTGCGATATTAGCTATCTTATCTGCTTGAAACAGTACCTCACCAAGGTTTGATTTGCATTTCCCTAATGAGTACTGATGAGAATTTGTTCGTGTGCATAATGGCCATTTATGTTCCATTCTGGATACATGTCTTGTAACATCAGTTGCCTATTTCTAAGTAAGTCTCTTATCATATATATAATTTGCTTGTATTGTCTTCCATTTTCTGGGTTGTATTTCTCATGTTTTTGATAGTGAGTTTTGAAAATGAAGTTTAAAAATTTTCATAGTCTGGCATTTGTGTTTTTCCACTTGTATTTCTGTTGTAATATCTAAGAATCTGTTTATGTTCCAAAGCCTTGACATCATGTTTTCCTCTCTGGGATTATAGCTTTATTTTAATTTATTTTGAGTTAAACTTGTGTGCAGTAGGAGCTCTACTTCATTCTTTTTCTTCCTTTGGCATGTGACCATATAATCCTTCTTATTAATTGAAAAGTCTAATCTTCATGCACTGGATAATTTTGATGTTGTTATGAAAGTATAGATTAATTTTGAAATCCACTTGTCTCAAAATTAGTTAGCAGTGTTGATTGCACAAGTTTGTAAGTGTATCAAAATGCATTTTAAATGGATTTTATGAAACATTAATTATATTTCAATGAAAATATTTTACCCATTAATTCAGATTTATTGACATTCTTGAGCAAGCATCTCAATCTTGTAGGTTGGTTCTTTTTTGAATATTTTTGTCTAGTAAGAACTCTTTCATAGGCTCTGTTATAGCTTCTCATATAATTATTGTGTATTAAACCCGAGGTTTAAAGGGTGTAAGTTGGGATGGATGTTTTGTATCCAGAATATCTATCCACAAAGGCTCTGTACAGGCAGTATTGTCATAGAGAATTTGCCCAACACATGATCCCAGTCTCACTATTCAGAAATTCTACCCTGTCATTGTTCCAGAGTCAATCATACCTGACATAAAAGTCATAATCCCACAAGAGTAGGACTATGTACCTGGAATGCTATTATATTAATTTAGAATGAAATCTGTTGACCAGTAGCCATGTATGGTCCTTTTCTGTGTATGTACTAAGTAGAATAGTAAAAGACATATTTGTCTGGTCAGTGCAATTCTGTGATTCAAAAGCTTAACACAAAAGATATTCCTGTCAAAGAGGCTTCTCTGGAGGGCTACACCAAACAACACAATTGAATAGCCTTTGTGCTGGGATTCCTTTTCATCTAAGAAATGCTTCAGACTCATCGATCTTCCCTCAGAACCAGGAAACGTTCTATCTATAACCTGACTTTTTACAGACTTCTGATCAAGCTCCTGATCATCTCTCATGTGCTGATTTTGTACATTCATCCTGGGGAGCAGCCTTTCAGTAGCCCCAGAGAATGCTTGATTTCCCCCACGAGACAGTGAACCCTATAAGACAAAGATAGATTAACTGATCTTTGAACATTTTCTAGGACCCAGAATAGACTTGCATGTTATAAGTAAAGAGAGTTGAACCTTTCAGCCATTTATCATCTTCAGAAGAACTTTTTCCTTTGTGTTGATTTGTTTTGATAATATCAGAGATTTAATAGTCAGGCAATGCAACTAGTGCAAATGTCCTGAATTAGAATGATAGTCTGTTTCTAAATGAAGTCTATTTATTTTGAGAACTGCAAAACTGCCTTATATAAGCAATTCAAATAGTAGTGGCTCAGAAGCAGCTACTACACAGGCACTCTTTTCTATTTGAATAATAGTAAGTATAGGTCCAAATCCTTTCTGGGGGTTGACAGTGTTCATACATACACCCCACCAGAGCTTCTTATTCATATATCTGGGATGAGAGACACAGGATTAAAAAGCTGACAGGCTTGTTCTCAGCTAATAATGATATTGATGGCTGTGTACATGTGCAGAAAACCACTACTCTATCTTTCTTAATCTTTCAACACTGAACCCAGAGTGTTGTCTGTGGGCAACTGACACTGGCAGTAACTGACAGTTTGTTTGAAGTAAAGGAGTTTGGGCCGCACCTGAGCTCCTGGGTCAGAATGCTCAATCTAGACAGGTCTGTGGTGATTTATGCATAGTCATTAAAATTAGAGAAAGCACTGGCTTAGAACACTGGGAGAGGTCACTCTCCAAGACAAGACAGAGAGGACTAAAGAGAAAGATGATCTAATTAAGACAAGCAGAGACCATTCCGAGTGCTAGTTTGTGCATCTTTGGATAAAGCTGAGATGCCTAAAGTGACTAAATTGGGCAGAGTCCTACAATGACAGAGACAGGACTACACAAAAGCAAACATGGAAAAATATTGGCTTTTAAAGACACAATTTAAAATAGTATGGACAGAATCAAATTGACCTTTAATGAGCAGTAACATAGTTAACCACTAACAACAACAATAAGAGTCAGGAAGGGACAGAAAAATATCCAAATTATAATATTGTTTCCCTCATTCAGTATACCTATGTGTCTTGTACTGGACAAACCCACCCAGAAGATCTAAGGCAGGAAGCCTAGCTTATACCATCTATAGAATCCAGTGTCTTGGGGCATACAGAGGAGCATCAAGTATGGTGCACACTCTTTCCTTTGAAAAGTCTACTTACTATGATGCACATGCCAGTCAGTGTAGGTCAGGTTGAAAATCATGCCCTTTACTAACTTCCTCTGCATATGAGAGTTTGTGGGGGAAAAAAACCATACATCGACAGTCCTAATGTTTCCTCTTCACTTTCAACCCCAGAATTCTCTAATAGCTACTACCAGAGAAGGAAGTACAAATGGAATGAGTAATGGGAAATTAATTTGTGGGCTATGTTCCTGTTGATCATTCTTGCTATTCAAAATGTATGGAGAGCTCACTTGATGTTCTGCTTAGTCTTCATTGTCAACTTGGCATGACCTTAAGTCACATGCATGGGAAGAAGGAACCTCAATTGAAGAATTGCCTCCATCATATTGGTTTGTGACCATGTCTGTATGAGACTTTTTTTTTTTTGGCTGGTTATAGATGTGGATAGTGCTACCCCTATGCAGGTGAATCTAGGATATAAAAGAGAACTAACAGAGCCACTGATCAGAATTCCTCCATGGTTTCTGCTCCAGTTTCTGCCTTAGGGTTCTGCCCTGACTTCCTTCAATGATGGAGTATGACTCTGGAAGTTGCTTTAGTCATGTGTTTATCACAGCCACTAGAATATCTTATAAAATAAGGAGGTCATGGGTAAATGATCCTTTCAGGTAATTGACCATTTCATTGACGAGAGAAAACATTTATGGAGGTTGAAGGTATGGCTTCCACTAAGAAATATGGTTAAAAGACATATACAGTGTCAGACCTAGATCACAATATAGTTGAAAAACCAGTTACAAAGGGTATATGTGAATCCTTCCTCATCAGGATGATGTCGACTGTTCTTCCACAGTTTAATCTGTCTATGAAGCCCCATACAGGATGAACCTGTTCTATTGGTATCAGATTATGCTTAGAAGCATCCTTATTGTATCAAGAATGAGAAGTTTCCTCTTTATTTTCAAAACTGTAACTCCCTTAAAGCATTCTATTTTAATGTGGTACCACTTAAACTTAGAACAGATAAACAGACTGGAAAAACAGGTTAGTAAATATTTTACTGAAGTATGATAGTTTTGTTTATGGCACCAAAATATGAATGTATGCTTTATAATCTCTGAATTTTATTTTATTTTATTTTTCCTCAACCACTTCTAAAGCTACTGCTACATTTAGAGAGTCATTGGTGGGTGGCCTAGAAAGAGTCAAAGGTTTGAGTTTTGAGTGGCATGGTACTAAAATGTCATATTTCCTAATACACCAGAAGAGAATAAATCCAAGATATGTGGTTTGTAAGGAAGAAAAACAAAAACAAAAACCAAACAATGGAAAATCCATGCACTGATCCATGGAGTTGAGACAAGTGCTAATATACTCATCACAGTGATTGAGGAGAACTCCCAGGCTGATTCTACGCACAGTTCATCAGAGGCCACATCTGTTCTCTTCACCACGATGGATGTGTCTTTGCTGTGGTCTGATCAGCTGTCTCAAGACGTTATGGCCCTTTTATCCCTTCCCAATATAAATAGCAAGGGAAGGCCTTTTGACTTCACGTTGGGAACTTTCAAAACCCAACAGGTGTAGACCTTTGAGGACCTGTAGAGGCCCTTAAGCTCTCAAGGAGGGAACTGTCTGCTCTTCACCAAAGGGATTGGCCACAACCTGACACCACAAGATGACAGCTGGCTTTCCAGATGACACATGTCATCCAGGAGGAAACCTCAGATGGGACAGCAGAGAGTACGTGGCACCAGCCACCGTTCCTCATCAACTACTCACCAGGGGGAAAACCAGACTAAACTGCTAAGAATAGTGGGCTCATATAAATGCGATTAGATAAAAGTGAGAAATTTTGGAAATTACTTGCACCTTCAGGAACTCAATTGCTTAGATGTAAAACTAATGTTTTTTTAAAAATAAAAATGCAAATCAAAGTGTTTAAAAACAAAACAAGAGTTCTTTCAGGAAGGCTTGAGAGAGAAAGGCCACCTGGGTGTTTTGGTTCTGAGCTCTTGGTCCCCAAATTTAGGCTTGCTAGATCATGTGAATGGAATAGAGGATGCTCAAGGAATCTAATCTGATGTATCTCCTGATGCATGGGACAGGCCACAGGTTTATACTAAAGAGCTGTTTGTTGTGCTACTTGGAATGCAAATTTAACTGGATGCTTTATGTTTTGCTGGAGATACACTTCCAAGCCCAATAACTTGTTTGGCTTCCTGATTGCTGATTGTCCATCTTGAAGCCAATAGCATTGCTTAGCTGCCAAGTGAAACTTCATTCCAAGCTTTTGAGAAAAATACGAAACCTTAACCACAGGATTCCAATTGTGTAACTGGGGCTGCCCCCTCTGGGTCAGGCTTCTCACCCTCTTGCTGGTTCTAATTTTAATATGGACATAAAGAACTCATCCTTTGTTTTAGGCTAATTAGTAGTAAGAACTATTTTGTTCTAAGTCCTGTGAGAAGAATAGTGTATCACACTTAGTTTAATTTGTTCATTATCTCTCCCAGTCTGAGATAGGCAAGATTTGGAAGGCAAGAGGCTAATGAAGAGATCTGTCAAGAATGCTTAGTTTTTTCTTCCTTGGATGGGCTATGATTACATGGAAGATACAAAGAGAAATCAGTGTGCCTTGTCAGTCAGCACAAACCCATAAATACCCATTGCTCATTTGATAGCATCATCTATACTAGGTGCTGAAGATATAGCAATGGATAAATCATTGCCCCACTGCTCGTCCTCTGAGAAGGCAAACATTAGGAAGAAATGTTAAATTTATTTGATAACACCCCAAAAAGGGCTTCAAAGATGTGGTTGAAGAAACAGAAGAAAGTGTGTCTAGGACCACAAGTGTCGGAGCTTAGCAGCAGATATTTCATTATCACAGGATCGTCCAGGATTTCTAGTTATCCTGTAAGTACAAAAACCCTGCTGTTTTGCACGCATGCAGACAACATTTATTGATACATTCTTAAAAATTAAGAAACTTACAGAGCAGGGAATCATACAAGCTTTTCTCTGATCCAAGGATGATCATTTAGGAAGGTACAAGTTCCTCTGGGATGTTTATATCTGAGGGTGGGAGTCCTCGACAGAGACCTCCCATCAAGACTAGCTCCAACTGCCTCCTTGTTGTTCAGCTGTAAACCATAAACCTGCCTCCTGAATTCAGATGTTAACATGCATCCTCAGAGGCTCTGTTTGCAGTTGGTGCCCTTAGAGTAGCACAATTCACTTCAATATTTTCTCCCCAGTGTCTGTGTTTCTGTCTTTCTTTCACTGCCTTTATTTGCCAGTCAGGTTTCCAGGACTAAGCCAGGCAGAGCAAAGCCAATGATAGATTGTGACCTGGAAGCAATAGCCAAGTCAACTCTTGTCTCTTCAAGTTGTTTTGCTCAGTGTTTCATCCTAGAAACCAAAAGCAAACTAGAACATGTACAAATTGAGCACATTTATATAAATTTAAGGCAATATACTAAATATACTCAAATGTACCCTTACTGCTACTTTTAATTATTTGGATTTTCTTCCTGATATGAAAGGAGCTGTTTGATCATTGAAATAATCCCATGAGGCACCAGTGTTTACTTCCCATTTGATACAAAAAGGCAATTGAGACTCAACAAAATTAAGTTACTTCCCCAAGGAAAGGAAGCAAAAAAAAAAAAAAAAAAGGATGTTTGGGCATTGGTTGTCAGAAAGAAAGAAAGAAAATTGGAAAGAAGGTAAAGAAAAGTCATTAAATACTTCACCTTTAGAGAAAAGCATCAGCACTGTAGGCTTTCCATAGCTGGCCATTGGCTGGAGACTGAGAATCTAGGTTTGGATGCCTGAGTATCTTCTGGCATTTGGGCCTCTATACAACAGAGAGACCCTGGGTGGCCAGCCCCCATAAAACACCATGTGTACTGACTCTCCCATCTGTGTCCCTAGTACTGTAACATTTCACATATGTCAACAGAATTTGTATTTGGAGGTATCAAGTAGGTCCAGACCACATGGCAGGGAGAAGACCCTGGGACACTTGTGCCAGAGTCTACCACACTTACCTCTACATCTCATCCCCTGGCTGATGCTTTGTACCTTTTGCATTTACAAGTGATAACCACAAACATGACAATATTCTGACTCCTGAGAGTGCTAATAGATCTTCAAACCTTGCTAGGGTCAAAGGCAACCATGACACACTAGCTAATTGCCATTTGTAAATCACTAACTATGGTTTTTACCATCACACACTGCCTTTATAATCTCACCAAGAGATATTGTAATTTGTCTTGTCTGGACTCATCCATTCTGAGATTGCTTTAAAACTGAGATGAAAAGACATACCCTAGAAATATTTGCAAGATGAGACTAGTGGGTGCTTTTAGAATTCTACAGTTTGCATTGTCAGTTAAATGGTTGACATCCAAATAATGAAGAGTGCAATGCCAACTGAACAGCAAGCTGAAGGCATCAGAAACATGGATGTGATGTTTGGCTTCACTAATTCTAATTTTCCATCACATCTAGTGCAGCCCCAAGAGACATCATTTTAAGACCATGTTTGCCTACCAAAGAATGAGCCTACCCACTAGGGACTTGCACTATTTCCAGTCCTACCCTCCAATCCTTAGCCCTACTCCACTGCAAACCTACTAATAATAGCCATGTAGCCAGCTTCAGAGAGCAGGTCAAGGCTGAAATTCTTTCCTTTGAACAGTAGTTATCTAGGTAGACTAACTGAAGTGAAAACAGATGACCAAAAACCACATGACCATGAGAAGCTTCATCACTCTGCCCATCAGTATGCCTCTCTGTGCAATATACTAATTTAAAGATCTGCTGTTCTCTATGTTATTTTGCATTTGTGAGAAGTCTGCAGATAATATTGTGAAAATGCTTTGCAAATTTGCAATGGTCAACACAGAACACTTTCAAACCACTGTTCTGATTACTTTTTTTTCCTAGGCTCCGTAGAGGTTGTTTGGATTAACCATAGAAAGAAAGTTACAGAAGCCTGAGAGTCATTGACCCAGGAGATTCTCTGCTATAGCATTCCTTTTGAAAACTATAGACTGAGACCTGTTGTTCATTTATATTCCATAAAGTCTAAATAATGAGATTGCCTTACAGCTCTAGGTAAAGACAATAGAAGCATCACTGTGGTATTTAATTGCAATAACGGACACTATCATGTTTTCTGTACAATGAAGCAGCACAATTATGTGAAATTGATTTATTGCTTTGTTGTGAAAACTTGGTTTTTATTGATTTTTCCCTCATCAGCACTCTTCTTCACTAATTGATTGATTTGATTGTTAGAGCTGTGACTCCATCTCTGAAGATGGAGTGGAATAATTATTGCAGCCTGCTCTTTAATCACTCTGTCACACAATCGCCGCCACGATTGTGCCCTACGCCAGTGCTTTATCTGCTCCAGTAATTGTGCTGGAGTTTAATAATTTAATAAGAAATCTGGAGATGATAGCTTGGTCATTATACAGGGATAGCTTTTGTGAAACCTGTAGGCTCCAGAACAGATGAGAAACACAGGACCTTTTAAGGAGTCCTTGAGCAGTCTACCCTCAGATCAGCTGGGAGGTTCTAGAGGTGGACAGAGATATTTCAGGAAGTCATTTGTTTAGCATCCTGAGCCTGTAAGATGATATCAGGAGGAGGGATTAACACTGTTCTTTGCTAATTGTGCATCCTGGTGCTTTTTAGGATAAGCTTATAAAGCTATTTCTTCCCTTGAAGGTAATTTCTCTCTGAAATTAGCATCAGCAGAGCTACTCATCTCCACCAGCAGGGAATACAGCATCCTTCTAATACCATCTTGATACAGAGATAGGTGAACTTTTTAATCATCCATGGTCCTTGCATCAAACTTGACCCTCACACCTCCTTGGAAACATGCATGAGGCATGAGATCTGGAAACCACTAGGTCAACTCAGAATCTATCTATGCTTAGTGTTTGGCTTTCAAAGTAATGAAGACAGCTATACTTGGTTGTACAGATGTTTGAGGTTTTCATTAAGAGGCACTTCTTACTGTTGAGTTGTATTATTACTCTGCTGTATCACTGCTGCCTAGATTAGAAGCTGGTTCTAATTTCCATCTTTGTTCCCTACTTTAGTCAAAACTATATAGTATTCACTAAATCAGTTGAAAATGGTTTTTAAGAAGCATTTCTAATAACCCTTCTCACAGTATCGGCTTTATCGTGTATTCCAATCTCCTCATATATCAGTTCTGTCAATTTTGAAGTCTGTGATTTAGAAAGGTGACTTTCTTGCAAACAGCAAGGAATAAACTGCCTAGACTTGCTTTGGGATTGAGAACTGTAAAGTTTCCTTGACTTTGATTTTGTTTTGCTTTCCACATTGAACTATTGGAAAAAAAATAAAATATAAGATTTTTACATAAACTTCTTTAAAATAACATAGAAAATGTTGTCTTTGCAGAGTTTTTTATGACTATAGTCTCTTGCTGATTTTTAGTATATTTAAATATTATTTCCCAATGGAAATCCATCACTATTGATAAATGAATGTTGACCGAAGAACAAATTGATAAATTTTCAAGAAAATACCAGAAACCTGGAAATAATCCACAAACAGGACTGTAAACTTTTCCACTCTTTTCTTTCTCTCTCTCTCTCTCTCTCTCTCTCTCTCTCTCTCTCTCTCCCTCCCTGTGAAAGAAACATAATATCTCCTAGTTTCCCTTCATCAATATTGTGTGACACAAGTAGATATTGCTGTGGTGTCACTATGTGAAGAAGAGAGGGGGACAAACCTTTTGAGCATCTGATCATGTCAGATAGAGGCTCAGTAACTGTTACTTTCTCTGTAGTGAACAACTATCTCCTGGCCATTCTGGGGAATTTCACCAATCTTTAGAAAATATCACTGCCTCTGTTCTAGGAGAACACATATTCTTGTCCTTTTGAGTGAAGTAGGACTTTCAAGTTCATTCTTGGTTAGTGTATTCTTTTAGCAAACACTTAGGCTGTGAGGTTTTCTTAGTCTGTGGCTATAGACTATAAACACTGTGTTTTCTAGAGATACTATGTACTCTTATTGGGCACTTATTTTGTATATTACTACCAATTCCATAAATCACTCCATAATTCTAAAGGATCTTTTTCTCCTAACACCTTGATTTTAGTTCAGTAAAACCCCATTGACCTCTTCTGGCCTCTAAGAGGAGAAGAAAATAAAACTGTGTTGTCTTTAGCCACCAAGGGAATGGTACTTTATTACAGTAGTGTCAGAACAGGAGTGTAACTGGTTCAGTAATGCTTAAGAAGTATTAAGCATCACTCTTTTACTTCAAACACTGTTAAGTATTCCACATGGATATTTGTAAATTTATACCCACAAAGCAATGTAAAGTAAATATCAACATTATTCTCATTTTACAGAATTTCATAGACAAGCTAAGCTAAATCCATTTCTCTGCAAACCTAAAACCATGTCTCTGAATTTATATCCCGGAGTATGGGTCCACAGAAGTTAATGATCCAGGGAGCTCCCCCAGATACCTGTACCATTAGAGCTCAGCCATGCTGTGGGCAGAGCTTCTGATATCTGAGGCAGGAGAGTGGCCACTCACACATTCTTCAAATGTATTCTGAATACACAAATACAACAACAAATCCATATTCTCTTGCAGCTCACAATCTTTGAGACCAAACATAAGCAGATTAGAAGTTGAGCCTCTCATAAGGGTAATCTCAGAGTTATACCTGGTATATTACTGACAAAGAGACAGAACACATGGCATGCTCTTGATGGAGATGTTAGTATGTGAGAAGGGGAATCGGTATCAGACAGGCATTTTGAAGTAGTTGACAGAAGCTGAATCTTGAGGGATGAATTGGAGCTATTCATCTTAAAGAAAGTTGAATGGTCTTCAGACAGCCATAACAGTAATATCCAATGCAGCCAGACCTGAAGCCAGAATTCAGGGCACAGAGGTCTTAAAAGCATCAGTTTGACTGCTTATTATTCTTCACTGCATTCTCTCATTAACTGCATCTAACCTGTGCTCCCTCTCCTTGGTTTGATAAGCTCTTTCTAGCATCAAAAGATGTTGTTTATAACCTGAGGATTGTTTTCTAAGCACTTGCCTATTCACAGCTGGCAGCAGTGCCCATAATGTGGGCTGTGAGAGAGTAGATTAAGTGAAGGAAAAGGAAGTTCCTATCCTATTAATCACCTCCAGGTCTACAAGACTTAGTAAGGCTGGGTACATTTGGAGGAAGCTACATTTACTGTACAGTCTTAATGAATAGCATTAGGAGTGGATTTAAATGGAAAACTTTAAACCCAGATTTTAAGGAATCTCTGTTAAACTACTCAAGGAGGATTTTACTGAGTGATCATATTGAGTGGTCATACACAATGTCTTTCTTTTGCCCTTACATCCAGAACTTGAGGACATAATAATTCTGCATCTCTTGGCTAATGTATGTCCCTGTCATTAAAAAGTGGGATCATGTTCTCCCCAAAATGTTAGCCTATGCATGTGATTTTATTTGGAAGTAGAGTCTTCACATTGATTACCTAGTTAAGATGGGTTAACTAAAGTGATTTCTATTCCAAAATGAGTGATGGTCTTTTTAAGGGAAGGAGGTCACATGATAACAAAACAGAGTTTGTAAAAAAAACAAGTGCAGACAAATGCCAAGGACTGATGGCTGCCAATATACAGATACACACACACACATACACACACAAACACACCACACACACACACACATACACACACACACACTCATATGCAGAGAAAAGAAAGGGAGTAAGGAAATAAGCTTGCCCATGTTATACTTTTTGGACTTCTAGCTTTCAGAACCATCAGAGAATAAAGTGTCTGTTTTTTAAGTCACTTTATTATAATATCCCTGAGAAATCAATATACTATCACTTTCAGAAAAAAAAATGGAGATCAATAGGACTAACTTTAGCAGCCTGCAGAACAGAAGCAGGGAAAAAAAAAAGCTTTTGTTCTGTAAGCCATAAAACCTGAAAAGTATCATTTGCTGGGTGACTTTTGTATTAGTCACTCTTCTATTGTTGGGAAGAGACATCATGACCAATGCAACTCTGAAAAAATAAAAAATTTAATTGGAGGCTTACTTATAGTTTTAGAGACTATTGTCGCCATTGCGAGGGCATAGCATGGTTGTACTCCTGTCACTGGTGAAGTAGCATAGAGCTACATACTGATTCATATGTATATATATATATATATATATATATATATATATATATATATATATGACAGAGATATTTATTTTTCACACCATGAAATACTTGTAACATAAGATAGACAGAAAGCAACTCTTTTCCTGTATTCTCCAACTTATAAGATTTCTCTTTCAAGAAATTTATGAAAGTCTACCCTTAGGTTATTTATTTATATTTTCTTCCATGACCATTTTTCCAGTAATGACTTTAAATATAAGCAACATAAACCCATCTAGAAATAAAATTACGCACTAGCTTCATGACAAAAGATAATTACATTATAATCAAACTGTCATTTTGGCAGATAGCAGGAGATGAAGCGTGCTATAAACTGGCATAGACAGTATATGGAGTCTTCCTTTGAATTCCTTGCACAGTGGCTGGGGGTACAAAGGTTCCCTAGTACAGAACATCAAAATTTGTAGCTGAGAAATTTCTAGGCATTAGCAAGCATGCAATTTCTGAAAGCAGTGGTGCTTGTACCTGGCACCTGGAGCCTAAATACTTTGAACTTAGATTGGCTGCAATAAAAACTGCTTCCAGCACAGACCGTGCACCTTAATATTTTCATTTTTTATAAAGCTTCTCTTTGCCCTTAGGCTATTGTTTTACATTTTAGTTTACTAGGCACATGACACTGGGATTTTTCTGACAGAAATATGGATGGTTGGATAGCATGGCAAAGGAAACTGATATTTTAGGGAGGAGAAAGACTGTCATTGATGTTATTTTCTACCACTCCAAGCTCAGCTTTCTCTTGCAAGAATAATATGGTTCACTATTTTTTTTCACAGCTTGGATAATTTTCCCCCTTTCGTGAGCTCCGGATAGCTACTGAGATAAAGAGAACTCTTTCTATGTTCAATGTTGAACTTGGTTAACCATCAATAAGAGGAGAATGGTAACAGAGACAGACACAGAACAGAGACCAGCCTGTCAGAAGAGATGAAGTGAATGTTGTCTTTTGTCAGGGCTTGTGTAACAATGGAGAATCCACAACCTCCCTAAAATCTGCTGGTTTTGTAGTGCCAGGAGAGTAGGCGTTTCTTGTTTACTTTCTTTGAGTCTTTTCCTCACTGTGCAAAGGGATCAGCTTATGTCCTATGAGGATGTCATAGACACAACTCTCAACTCCTGGAACTCTGATCTCTATCACACACACACACACACACACACACACACACACACACCATGAGTCATAACATTCTATTGAATTCTGTTGCCTCTTGGAATTCTATTCCTTAGTGCATCCCAAACAAGCTAGGATGTGCCCTGCTATTCAAATGGTAGTCCTCAGCACAGCAGTGCCCCATTATTATCTGAAACTTATTAGAAATGCAAGTGACAAACCCAGAGATATCTAGCCCTTGTCAGAATGTGTATTTTTAACATCACCAGGCAATGTGTGTGCACATTAGGGACTGAGATGAGGTGGTGTAGTGAATATGCTCTAATGACCAGGTATAGTAAGACTTGGGTCTTGCTGAATACTTTCATTAAGCCAAGCATCCGGTACAATGGGACATGTCTCTGTACACTGGCTTGTGCTCAAGTTTCTACTGCACCTAGAACACTACACAGAAACCCAGGTTCTTTGATGGGTTATGACCTGTATAGTTCTTCACGTTGTCCATGGTGTTGTATTTGATGATCCCTCATAAAAGCCAGGTGACTAGAGATAGTAACTGCCACTTAGTGGTCTCCTAATAGCATCTGCCATCTGTTGCTCTCTGACATGACTATCTCAACACTGGTCTGCCTTAAATTTTGACAGCTGGTGTTCAACCTAAGCTTACTCTCATAACATTGCAGTATTATGACATTTTGGAAGGGTACTACTTCTGGTTATACTGTTTTAATGGTCAAGCCAATATCTTCTATATAAAATCATATCATCCTTGCTTCATTTTTCCTAGAGCCTAGAGTGGTTGATATGTCAGTAAGCCTCACATATATTTCTACTTGAGTTTGGGCTTTTAATCTCCTGAAAGTCTATTGTCTTCAAGTGAAGGATGGGAACACCTGACTTCTGCAGCAGATTGATAAATTCCACTATGTCTTGGGAAGATGAGTTTGAAATAACCTTTAGTGTAAACTATTTTACTAAGTGACCCCTACATATGCATTATAATCAGTAGACAAATGCTGTTAGGATTAATGGTGGAATGATAAAATAATTTAAATGAAAAGAAAATGAGAATGATCATTAGGGCCAAATTGCCCTGTGGTTTCTTCTTAACATCTTTTTGGTTAAAACAAGTTTGTAGGGCAGAAGAGATGTCTCAGTGGGTAAGAACATTTACTGTGAAAGCAAAGAGATCTGAGTTCAAATCTTGAGGAGCACATGAAAAAAAGCCAGGAATGGTTGTTTATGTCTATAACAACAGCATTGAGAGGTAGAGACAGGCAGATCCCAGGTACTGTCTACTCAGCAACCAGAAATGGTGAACTTCAAGTTTAGTGAGAGAACCTGTCTCAAAAATTAATGTAGGGAGTAATAAAGAAAGACCTCTTTATGCACTGCTGATTTCTCCTCTGGCCTCCACATGGATATGCACAGATGCATGCATCAGAGAGAGAGAGAGAGAGAGAGAGAGAGAGAGAGAGAGAGAGAGAGGGAGAGGAGGGAGAGGCAGACAGAGAGACACAGGGAGACTTTAAGAAACAACAACCAACCTATTAATATGTCATGAAAGTCTCACCCTGGGTGACTTCCTACATTGCCCCTGGCTATAACATTTCAGAGTGATATGAGGTGAGATAGAATGAGCCACACAATTTCACTCTTCTCCAGAAAAACTGTTGGAATGTAGACACTTGCTACATTAGCATAGGATGGCAAATACCATGGCTGACTGCGAGGTTCCTATTGCTTGTGATTCTCATGGATAACTCCTCATATTTTATTAACCTATCATAGGTTCACTGGTGATAAAAAGTAAAAAGAGGAAGAAAGAGAACATGCTGGGGCATCACGCTGAGTTTTTAAAGCAGCCATTTAAACTGAAAGAAGTCAAAGGAATGCACACACATTCTCATACACCTATACACATATAGACACACTCTTATACATACACTTGGACAAAAACACATTCTCACAAATAGATATACTTGTGCACACACACAGATACACATATCCCAAAACATACAAACATACACACAGACATAGATACATACATACACAAAAGTACACATGTATGCATATGTACATACAAACACATATACATGCACAGAAGCATACATACATACACACACATATACAAAGAAATGCTCACATACAAATACATAAGACACACATATATTCTAACGAACACACACAAATAAACAGATATGCACAAAAACACACTCACAAAATATACATGAATACAAGTATATACACATACATATGTACACATAAACACATATATACACATAAAGACACATATATATTTTATAAATGTATGATCACATGTATAAATTTATGTGTGCATGTGTATGAATACTTATGTATTTTCATATGCCTATATTTATATGTATTTACATGAGTACGTGTGTGCATATATGTGTGTATTTATTTGGGTGTCATGTCAATTTCATATATATATATATATTTGGGTGTGTATTTATGTTACATGTGTATAATATGTGTTCATCATTATGTATATTTACATGTGTATGTATATGTGTGTGTGCATACATGTGTATATTTATGCACATGACTACATGTGTATATCCATGTGTGTGTGCATGAATACTTACACATAGATATCCACACATTCAGAGAAAGACATATATATTCACACATATACACTAACCTACACATGCACACACACACATACACATCTACACATATATTTAGGCACAAACATATACACACTCACATGCACACCATACACATACACAAACACACACATGCATACACATGAACACAGACACATAATCAAAAGTACACACACATCAACTCACATATATATGCACTCGAACATATCTATATACATTAACATGTACACAAACACACACATACATACATACATACATACATACATAATATGAACACCTCAAAACACATGTATGAGCACATACACACAAACACATATGCATACACAAACACATACAAACATGTACACATACATATTCACAGAAAAACATACACACATGAAAATATACATGTATACACATATACACTTGCACACATATAATCACATACAAACATGCATATGCACACATATGCATGTATACACAATGATACACACACATATGTGCACACACACAATCACATACATAAAAAGAGTCACAAACATACATACATGCACATACATATACATACATGCATATATAAGCAGACACAGAGATACACTGACCACAAATACACACACACACACACACAAATTACAAATTTATAGGTGGGAACTTAGAAGTGATGAGAAGATGGGAGAGGATGCGTTTCAGCATAGCAAGCTCTGGTCTCCATGAATGGGGTTCCATTGAGTTGCCAGCCAAGGACTTCTGGCAGAAACTAAGGTGAGACACATGGAAGGGTTGAACCAGTCAGTTCAGTTGGCTGAACCACAGGTTAGGAGGGGCTTCTGTCTGTCTCTGTCTTGTTCTCCAGTAGAGTTCCCAGGCATGGTAAGGAATAACAGTATACCAGGAAAAGAGCTCCCTTCTGGAATCCCGGCCTTTAGAAGAGTCATGATGGAGCTGTTGCTTCAAGATTCCTGCTCTATCTGACCAACTTCTGTCTCCAGTGCTCTGCATACAGATATAAGAACAAAATGCTATAACATATACAAATTACCTGGAAGACAGGGTGAACATAAATATTGTAAGAGCCAAGCATACAACAAAAGCTAATGTTCTTTCTGTGTCAGCTCCAGACACTCAGCTAGTTAGATAAGACACCTATCAAGATAATTGAGTAAATTTTATTTTTGGACCTCATTAAAATAAAAGTTCCTTTCTATCTTAAAAAATTGAACTTGCAGAAGATGATCCATCAAAATTGCAATTAAATAGCAGTCGTCTAAATAATTCAACAGTAGGGTATCTATGTATAGCAACTACTAGACAGTGTCTCTATTTTAAAGACTGGTGGGTACAAGCTATGCAAATGCCTTTGCAGAGATTATTGTATTAGCATAAATAGTCTGAAATTTAAATAACTTAAGCTATGCAGACACTGTGAGTCATAGTATTTTCATTTTCCTTCTACTGTTGAGTTCTATGACAGCTCCTTTTCCGGAATCCAGGAACAATGAGGCCTTTGAAGAACCCTAGAGATTTGAAAATACCTTTCACAGAGCCTTTGTTGTTGCTTCAAATGCTTGGAACCACATGGAACACAAGCACTCTTTCGTGGATACACCCCTCTGCCCTCAAGTGTCTAATGAGCTGAAGGCATCTTTTCCTGTTCTGCATCATCCATAAAATTGCAGCTTTGTCAGACTGGCTGATGACTGTTCTTCTTACCTGTAATTCTAGGCAAGAAGTCTTTCTTCTTAACTGACTGACAATTTATAATCAGGATTTCTGAGTGCAAAGTTTTCTGATGGGGACTATGATCAGGACAGAGGTCAGAATGGAAAGCAAATGCAATTCTCTGAGACTTCTGAGCAGCTGACAGACTGGGAATTTCTCCTTCTGACGTTGTGTTACTGCTTTTTCTATTTATTTTTAGTGATAATGTGGCCTATATCAGAAGAAGCATGCAAGGCATCAAAGACACCTAGCCTCTGCCTTTCCTGCCCTTTTCCCCCTTCCTTTGTGCCTTTCCCACAAAAACTTGAATTCCCTAATACTTCTCTTTGTTTGACATAAATTAAATTTCCTTCTAGAGATTCCGTGTTCTCATGAAACAATTGCTGCCTTTCTGCACTACAAAAAGGAAGTACAATGCATAGAAAAAGATGGCAGTTTTATGCTGTATCAAGCATTTCATAACATAACTTTAACAAATACACTGAGCAAATGAGGACCCAACAACTCTTTGCAAGCTTCCGTAGAGCTGCAAAAGCTGCTTGACGATCCTTTGGTCCTGCATTGCTGGCCCATTCCTTATTTTGCTCTTTTTAATCTAGCAGCTCTTCGAGGTCTTCCTGCTTTCTAAATTATTCTGTGAGCTGTCTCTTCTAATATTTGTGAGATGCAATGACATATGTGTTAGTTTGTGAGGGTTGGCTCAACAAATAGCACAGATTAGAAGGCTTAAACTACAGAAATTTAAGTTTTACAGTAATAAGAGCTGTCGTGCTTGGTCAAGTCTCTGGCAGATGTGGTCTTTTCTGAGGGCTCCTCTGCTACAAATGGATGCTTTCTTTTTGTTTGTTTGTTTGTTTGTTTTTTCAGGTTTATTGAAAATATGGCATAACAGATTAAACAGCTCCACGTGGTGTTTTGAAATTCGTTCCAACTGTAGGCTGAGTGACCTGAAGGTTAGAGAGACTGCCAAAGTCCAGAAGCTTCAGCATTTCCTTGGTGTCAGGATCTACCTCAATGATCTCCTGGTCTAGGGCTGAGACCTCAGGAACATAATTATCTCTCCTCTCTCTCTCTTCTTCTTCCTGCAACTTGATAGAGATACCTCTCACAGGACCTCTCTGAATCTGCTTCATCAGATGCGTGACATAGCCAGCTATCTTGTTCCGAAGTTTCTTGCTGGGGATAATGGCAATCTCTTCGCACACGCGCTTGTTGGTGTGGCAGTCATTTCCCAGGCGCGTGTAGTACTTCTCGATGATGACCCTGGCCGCCTTCTTCACAGTCTTGGTGTGAACGCGGCTCATATTGGCGGGTCTTGGTAAAAGAGCGGATGCTTTCTTTATGCCTCTTTGTATGATATTAACTGCAAAGTCTCTCTAAGTCCCAACCTCCTTTATCTCTCTAAGACTTTTTATTGAGTCTCCTCCCTCTCCCTCTCCCTCTCCCTCTCCCTCTCCCTCTCCCTCTCCCTCTCCCTCTCCCTCTCCCTCTCCCTCTCCCTTTCCCACTCCC
>NW_021618787.1:108426-109474 GCF_004785775.1 Grammomys surdaster | reverse complement strand
TCCATGTCCATGTCCATGTCCATGTCCATGTCCATGTCCATGTCCATGTCCATGTTCTTGTGCATTTAGGTACATGCATCCATGCATGTATGGGATCCAAATGCAAATCTCGGAGTCTGTACACTTTTTTTTTTTCTGGAATAGAGTCCTTACTGAGACTTGTGAAATCACTGATTACTCAAGGGTGGACAGCCAGCCCCAGGGATCCTCTTGTTTCTCCTTTCCAAACACTGGGATTACAAGTTCAACCTACTATGCCTCCACGCCTGGTCAATGGTGATTTATTCTTATGATGGATAGGAGAATGTAGTTTCTTAGTTAATAGAGTCCTGGAAGAATAAAACAGAATAACCCAGGCCAGTTGGTTGGATGGTAGTAGAAGAGTTCTATGCAGTTTCTGAAATTATTTTAAACATATATATTATGTACAATTGTTAAGCTTTTAAATTTTGTCTTTATCTTTTAATTCCTTGATGGTGTCATATATATGTATAATGAATTCTAGCCACTTTCACCCACCTTTATATTCTCTCATCCCTTTTCTCTCCAGTTGAACCCTTTCTTCATTCCAACAAGACTTCTCTCACTTCCCTGTTTGTGGGTCCCACTGCAGAAACACAGGGAAGCTTTTCACGAAGGCAGGTCCCAATGACACGAAGAAGTCCATGGCTTTCCAAAGTTTTATTGTTCATGGTGTATGATAGATGGTCTAGATGTGCATGACTCCCCAAACCCCCACCCCCTGTTTAGGCCAGGTCAGGCCTGACTCAAATAGAGAGGGGGAAAAGAGGAGGGACTAGGAAAAGGAATAACTTAATTAGCTACATCCTCTGACCTTTAGGTAACTCATTAATATGGAAATCTTGAGGCTGAAGCCTATAATCACACCCTCTGCCTGTAGCCCTACTTGACTGCAAGGTGCAGATCAAATGGAGATCATAGACCATGTGTCAGGAGCCTCAGTTCTGGGGGTGTGGCCAAACACCTGCCATTTCCCCATCAGAAGGCACTGAGAGAAGTCAGAGAGAGAAAGAGAAAGATGAGTCCT
>NW_021618787.1:102035-108416 GCF_004785775.1 Grammomys surdaster | reverse complement strand
CTGATGGTCCCTGGATCTCAAATAGGCTGACTAACTCTGTGAAACAAGAGATAAATAATTTGGTAGCAAAACCCATTCAGATACATTATCATAAGTTAGCTATGGAGGACCACGAGACTCAAGATGAGGTTGATACTTTATACAGCATGTTCCCAAAACCAATCTCTACCCAACCTAAAAGAGAGGACTTCTGCCCCTAGACCGGGCAGAGCTGGGCCACCCAGAAACCCCTCTGACTGGCGATCTGAATTCTTGCTTAGGCTGTGAGGCTAAGCACTGCAAGGGAATATAAATAAAAGTTAAAAATATCTCTCTGAGTTCCCTGAGGGACAAGCCTGACTGCATAAGTGTTGATGTCAAAAGTATCCCCTCTCCAGGAAAAAGACGTCGGGACAGGTATGGCCCTCATGCCTCACTGGACAACGACAGGGGGACTGGAGCCATTACAGGGTCGCCTTCAAGAACTGGAGGTCAGGGCTCTATCCCTGCCTTCCCAAGATTAGAATCACTACAGCCCTTCTATACTTAGAGAAGGGAGGAGATGTCAGGGGCAGCCCTGCTTACACACTGAAGGCCTAAACTCAGCCATTGGCCTAAACTCACCAATAGGCTTGTCATACATGTATACTAATACCAAGTCTTGGGTCTCTGTGGAAAAACATTGAAACAGATGGGTATAAGCTATTTTAAACAGGCAGCTTTCATGGAAATTTACCAGCCTGAGTAGTCATAGACCTTGTAAATAGGTAGCCTTGGCGACAATACCAACTTAGATAAGGACAAGTGAATCATAGGCAGAGTCATAGTGACCTGTCCTCTGAACCTTCACCCAGCCAATATCCTGTTCTGAAAGATATCTGTATTCCCCCTGAACACCCATACTCCAGTGACATCTCCATCCCCACATCCTGCCTTTCTGTGTTTATAACCCCTGTGTGAATGAATTACGATTTGAAAAAAAATATTATTAAAAAAAAGGCATCTTTACGTGGCTCAGATCCCCACCCTCTAGCTTTTATATTCTTCCTATCCTCTCCTCTCTTACTAAGCTGAAGGGGTGAGATAGGTGCCATATTTAGTGCTGAGGACTCCAGTGTCACTTAGTCATGGCACTCAGATCAGTTAGGAGTCTCTGCCTCTTGTTGACCACTGTAATAAGATGCAGGCATAAAGCAGCACTGCTCTATGCATATAAACAGACATATTTCCAGGGCAGTGTAACAGCATGTCCATGTAGCAAAACAATACCAGCACCCTTTGGCATTTGGCCTCCCCAGGCACAGGCTCTTGCCTGAGTTTGCTGTGTGCTTAGCTTTTACATGGGTGCTGTTGGTCAATTGGCAGTACTAATGCTTGAGTAGCAAGCAACTGGGCCATCTCCCCAGTTCCCCTTCCTGTCAGTCTGCTTTTCTTATAGGACACCAATAGATTTGGATTGAGCTGACCCCACAGTCTCATCTTAAAGTCATTATCTTGTTTAATCTCATTCTAAAGTTTGTGACTAAGGTCTGTGATGAATATGCTTTAGGCATGTGGTGCATAATTGGGGTGTGTAAGATTCCCTTGTTTAGTTCAGGGAACAATCATCTGTAGGTCCCCACCCTAGCACTCCATCCTTTCCCTAATTCTGCCTTTGTATTTTCCATTTTACCTTTTATCTTGACAGCATCAGAACATGTTCATATTCTTGTTATCATTTGGTTTTAGCCCTCATCACCTGAAAATTCTGCTGTGTTTGTCTAGTGATTTCTTCAGTGATTGGATGCTTTCTGATGTTTTCTTCCTAATCTCCCATGCCTCTCTCAGTTTAAAAACCCTCTTTAGCATTTCTGATGTGTTCAGCAAGGACAAACCTTCTCAGGTCTTTTGCCTAGAAGTGTCCTTATTTACCCAGCATTGTCAGAAAGCTCTGACATGTATGGTGGCTTCGGCTGGTCATTTTATTCCACCCTCATAACTGTGAGCACTTCATTCCATTTCATCTAATTTACAGGGCTAGGTTGAGATGTCTGCCATAAGTTTACTCTTACATTTTATTTGTTTCTGCTCTTATGCCACTTTTAAACCCTTCCCCTAGTCTTAAGCTCTTCATAGTTTGATCTTTATATGATTTAGAGCAGACTTAGTTGTCCTGAATCCAGGCTGCCTAGTGATACTTTGTGTGATGTTAGCCTTTCCTACACTGGGATATTTGCACTGTATTTAGGCTTGGGAAAATGTCCATTATGATTGTTGCACCTCTTTGGCACTCTCCAGAGCCTAATCATGTCACCTATTTATTTTTCTAACACTATCCCAAGAAGCTGTCTTTATTTATTTCGAATATTTTCTCCTCATGCTATGTATTTTCAAATTGTCTTTTGAGCTTGTGAATTCTTCCTTTTGCTTGATCTGTTCTGAAATTTATTTCCTTCTATCACAATATTTAACCTGTTTAGTGTATTTTTTTCCATTTTAAGAGTTTGTTGGAATTCTTTTTAAATTCAGTTTCACAGAAATTAGTTTTTGTTCCCTGACTTGTTTAGTTTCCTTAAAGCATTTAAATTTTCTGTTCAGAGACTGGAGAGATGGATCAGTGGTTAAGAGTGCTTGCTTCTCTTCCACAGCACTTACCTGGGTTCAGTTCTCAGCACCCTCAATGAGTGGCTCACAACTTCCCGTATCTCCAGCTTCAAAGGATTGAATGCTCTCCTCTGACCTATGTAGGCACCCCACACATGAAATGCCTACACAGGCATAGACACATGCATATAAATATAAATTGAGATAAGTATTTAACCTCAATCCAAAGACCCCGTTATATAGATTGCTACATGATTGGCCCCTGCCTGGCACCTTATTTACCTGTTAGGTAAAGTCATATTTCTCTACAAGTTCTTGAGGCTTGTTACAGATGAAGAAATTGACCTACTAAGAGATTACTTTTTCATTCTGCCCTTGAACAGAATCTTCAGTTGTGCCCATCTAAACAGAAATTCTAAGCTTGCTTATTTTCTCAGGCCCAATGAATGCTTCCACTATTTCTGTACTAGATGGTGTGTGAGTCTAGGTTGAGTACCTTCTGTGGTACATGTATTGCTACTGCTTTAGTCCTACAAGGCTCCTATGCACATGTTTCTCCCATGTTTGATGTACTAGCAGTGCCTTAAAAGACCAGTTTCTCACCACCAGGAGCCTCTTTCTGCCTTGGGTGGGGTTAGCCATCATCCCATGACCAAGCATCATGAGATTCTGACAGGTGTTACATCTCACCACAAGGACCAGCCCCAGACTCCTAAGTCCTTTGTGTTCCTCACTGTTTCTCTTTCATATGGACAATGACTGCTTTGTTTTCAGGGACTAGTCAAGTGGAAAGTCCTATAACCACCAAGGGTAGAGTGCTAGTTTTCACCAGAAATCTCTAGCTCTGTGAAACCAGCACAGCACAGAGGTAAAACTCATGTCTCACATTACTATGACCTATCTGTTGCTGAGGTATGTGTACACTTATGGTTCTAGATTGCCATAGATATCTACAGGTTATGCTAAATTGAAACCAAGTCTTCCTGGAGCCTTGGGTCTCTGCCTAACACTGGGAAAAACTCAAAGGTTCCATTTGTAGTCATGTTTTGAATCAGGAACTGTTGAGAGCTGATGAGTACTGGGTTTCATCTTATCAGATCTGGTACTGGGCTCAGCATTTAAAGATCCACCTTAATTTCTATCCCATCATGAATGAGTGAGAATTGGTGGGTTAAAAAAAAGGAGTAGGAAGGAGGATGTAGATGAGATTCTGAAAGAACTGAGGGGCAACAGAGATATACATATATATTCACATATACACATATATACATATACAAACATGCACACAAATATACATATGCAATACACACCCACACACATAAATATGAATATACATAAATATGCATACACACACATATATATGTATATACATATATGTATATATATGCACATATGCACACAGGCATGTAGACATATACACAGATATAAATATACACATGCAATATATATATATACATATATATGTATATATATATATCTCACATGCACATATACCACACACACATGTATTTATACACATATATGTACATATATGTATACATATGTATATGTACATAATACATATATACATATGTATATATGTGTACATATATATATTTGGAATGACCAATGAAGAAATGAAGAAATGGAGAATATTTCTCCCTCTCTGGTATTCTATAAGACTTTCTGCACTAATAAATTATGTTAAAGTCTATTGTGGAATTCATTAGTAAAGTTCTGAACTTGGGTTTTCTTTGTAGTAAACGTGAAAGAACAAAATCCTCTGTTAATCCAAAAGCAATTTAGATTCACAAAAAAATGGACAAGCTACAGAGATTTTCTATATCTCTTGCGTCTCCACCTGCACAACACCTTTGTTTATACTCCTCACAATTTACCTAATTAACTCAATACATTATCACTCCAAAACCATTCTGTCTATATTCTATCTATCTATCTATCTATCTATCTATCTATCTATCTATCCTCATCCTCTGTCTATCTATCTATCTTACATTAATAGGACCCATTCCCTTAAAGAAGAAATCCTAAAGAGCTATCTGTCTTGTTCACCACATGAGGACACAGAAGGCAAGCACCATCTATGAACTAGAGTAGTCTCTAACCAGATTTTATATCTGCTGCTAACATGCTTTGAATTTCCCAGCCACCAGGACTATGAAATAAGTTTTTGTTTCTTTGAGTCAACATGTATATGGTAACTTAATGTAGCCATTCAAATAGACTAATGTAGGAATGTACTCTCAATGTTAGTACCATACAGACCATATCTACTACTCTAAACATTCTTTATGTACCCTCTATCTGCCCCCATTTCAACCAGCAGAACACACTAATAATTTGATTGTCTCACTAGTTATGTGTTTTACAGAATGTTATAAATTTAAATCATACAGCATCCTCAGATTAAATTTTTCTTCATTTAGTACAGAAAACTTGAATTCCTCCTTGTCTTCCAGTGGCTTGTTGGCTCATTTCCTTTTATCTTTGAATAGCATTCTATGGACTAGTTGTATTGGATTTTAAAACAATAGATTCAGCTACTTAAGTACTGTGTAAATGCTTCCACAGTTTGAAAAAAATGATAAACACTGATGCCTAAGTATTAGCATGTACTAAGTGTTTTGATAACTTACTTCTAGATTATATGAAAAGAGCATGGTGGAACTTTTTTTTATTATAAATTTCAGTCTGCCTTCCAAGAGGGCTCTACTCTTATACACACTGTGACAAGTGACTGAGTGGTCCATCGTGACCTAATGCCAATGTTCCAGATCTGGACCACTGTAAGAGTGCAGGGTGATTTTACTGCTTGAACCTTCGCTTCCCTGGTAACATATGAATACAGCATCTTCTCAATCTTCTTATACACCCATCTGCAATGTGTGCATCTTCTCAGATGAAATGTCAGGTTGGCTGCATTTACTAGTTCTTTGTATATTTGGGTGGCAGTATTTGATCGCATACATCATTTACAAATATATTGTCTAAATCTGTGGCTTGTCTTTTAATTCTCTGGACAATACATTTTTTTATTCATCATACTGCTTTTAAAAATGAAGTCCAACTTTCTACTTGCTATTTTTTGGGGGGAGGACACACTTTCTAAAAGGTCATGCTAACCACAAGGTCATTTAGGATTTTCTCTGTCCTATTTTTTGAGAAGATTTATACTTTTGCACTAGATTTTTAAGTCTATGACCCATTTTGATTTTAGTTTTTGAAAGGTGTAGAATCTGGGTTTAGGTCTTTTAATATACGGAAATATTCTTGCAATAAATGATGTAATTTCCCCAGTATCATTTGTTTAAAAAGTTGACCTTCACCTCAGGGTATTGCCTATATCTTCATGTCAAAAAAATCAACTCTATTCATGAGAGTCTATATCTGTACTCTATATTTTATTTTACTAATTTATTTGTACCTTCTCTCACCAATAGCACATTGTCTTTATAGTAGCTTTATAATAAATTATTCTTGAGGATAGTAGTCAGTCTTTCAAATTTATTCTTGTCTCTTAATATTTTGTTGGTTATTCATTTCGCCTCTTGAAATGCACTTTAGAGTACATTTGTTAATATCTAGAAAACTACTTACTGAAACTTGATAGCATTGCCTTGAATTTGTTATAAAATAACAGTAAATGTAAATGTTTTAATAGATAAAGGCCCAGTACATCATCCATTTCTTCTTGAATAAGCAATTAAGTTCAAATATTTAAAGAAACCCATTTCATCAAAGTTGTAAGTTCATTCTCTCTCTCTCTCTCTCTCTCTCTCTCTCTGTCTCTCTCTCTCTCTCTGTCTCTGTCTCTCTCTC
>NW_021618787.1:52035-99535 GCF_004785775.1 Grammomys surdaster | reverse complement strand
TCTAGGGGCAGGCTGTTATGTTTCCTTAATGCTTGCTTAATGATCTATACTGTATAGCTTTGTCACCCTGTACCTTAGACTGATGTTTACAACTCTATATAATGATTGGAACTCACAATAGCACATTATACTCTTGTCCTGTATATTGCATGAATCCCTTTATAGATTATTTTAATTTAAATTAAGCTATTAGTTAAAGTGTTTTTACATTTATCTCTGGAGTTTTTCTTCCATTTTTATCCATATTTCCTTCCAGTATAATTTCTAGTGTCAAGAAAGATTGTAAGAGTCAAAAGTCTGCAATGAGATAGGTAGTCTTTTATATATGACAGAGACACTGCACCCATGAAATTGTAGCAATGTGGTCATCTAAACAAGACCTGCACAATGACAACTCTGGCTGACATCCCATTCCTTTATTTTTGAAGAATTTCCTTCAGTATCTTCTTCGCCCCAGGTCACTTTTTGATGAATTTTTCTAGTTTTCATGTGTCTTAAAACTCTTTGTTTCACCTATGATTTGAAAGATTGTTCTAGAATTAGAGATGGCAGGTCGCTGTTCTTGCCCTTCAGTGCTTTGAAGGTCCTTTTCACTGTCTTCTAGCTTGCTTTGTTTTGGAGGAAAACTCTTCCTCATTCTTATCTCTGTCCTCTGCACACATTATGCACCCAGTGACAGCTTTAAAAATGTTCTGTTCTTGACAAGACTTAAACAAGCACTACACCAACAGATATGATAGCATTGAAGGAGGAAGTACCACAAAGCTCGAACCTTAGATTAAGTACTACAGGCAGTTAAGAAATTCTGAGAGCAGGAGACAATAGTCCTCCCCAGGGAATAACAACCCCTCAATTGGTTATTTAACATCAAGCAATCATCTGTGAAATCAGATACATAAAAGTAAAATTATATGAACTGAACTTAACATATTTAAGCACACATATTTCCCATCTGCTACACCTAGGAGGAATAGAAAAACACTTTCCAAGAACAATTCTGTTTTGAAGAACTTGAGGTCATGAGACTCTTGCCTTGTTTTCTTCAAGTGTTCTCACACCCTCTCAGAATTCCCATCACAAGATTCCATTCCTGTACGATGTTCCAACTCATTAGAGGGTTGGATGGAGGAAAGGAGAAAATGATGTAATTATATTTTAATTTAAAAAAGTAAATTCTGTTTATGGACACTTGCTTATGGAGCCACAGCCATGCAGCTGGTTTAAGCCTGCCAACTTTTCTGAGTTATTCAAAAACCTTCTTTTTTTTATTTCTTTTTTCTCCTCTGTAGTCTTGCTTGCTTTCCCAGACACACTGGGATTTTTCATTCTTCTAAAGAAGTTGTCCCCTGGCCCTTTCCTTCCTGTGTCATCTTACATATGATTTTCTTTTTCTTCTCCTCCTCTTGCTCTTCCTCCTCTTCCTGCTCCTTCTCCTCCTCCTCCTCTTCTTCCTCCTCCTCTTATTCCTCCTCCTCTTCCTCCTCCTCTCTTCCTCTTCCTCCTCCTACTTTTCCTCCTCCTCCTCTTCATCCTTCTCTTCCTAAAAAAAAAAATTGTTGTTTGCCTACCCACATTTTTTTCTTTAAACTCAAATAAGACTGTCCCTAGTTTCAAAACAAAATTTCACTTCATGAGACTTTAAGTAAATTTTGAAGCATCTCAACCATCCATTCAAGGGGTTCTTTCTGTTCCCAATACATTTTTTTTCTCCAATGATTCAAACTGTGTATGTCAAACAACAGGAAGTCACACCACAGCTTAATGACAGTGGTTTCTGATTTTCCAAGCCACTCTCTAATCTTTTGTTTGTTTTTGTTCTTCATATGAGATTGTGTAAATCACTACACACCTATGTTCACCAAGCTTTTGCAATTTCCAACATACTATTAATTCTATCTATTGTAATTTTTTTATTTAATTTTTTTGAACATGAAATGCTTTTTTATAGCATGTTTTACAAGGGGAGGGGGTAAGAGGGGCCAAGTAGTGGAAAAGTACAGAATCTTCTTGGCCTGTGCCTTGAAACATGTCATGGTCTATATGGTACACTGCCTTGAATTATGATCTACTTGCTGTTCTTTAGAAGATATGGTACACTGCTTGAGTTATGGTCTCCCTGCTATTCTTAAGAAGATATGGTACTCTGCTTTGAGTCTATCTGCAGTTGCTAAGCAGGCTCTTGCAGTTGCCAAGCTTCAGAGGACATTGTGCAGGTGGGGAAAGGTAGGGGGTGAGGGTAAGGGTGAGGGTCCTGGCTTCTGGCATCTCCCCCTTCTCTGTTTAGTTAGAGAAGGCGTCTTATGATCAATCCCAACTATGTGAATTTTGAATTTGGATGTCTAATTATGGGGGGGTCTTAGACAAGTTCACAACCCCAAAACACTGATGTGAGACGAGTCACATCAATGGTCGAAGGCTTTAGGCTGTCGACGATGGGCAATGTCAAGGGACCCCGAGGTGGGTGAAAGGAGGGTGAGAGCCCTGTCTTAGGCCATGTAGGCTGCACCCACTCCCAGCACCACGCACTCCTTTTCAGCTGCATTGGGTGGGCCCCTGGGAAGTGGACCTACAATAATCCCGTCATTGGGCTAACTCACAGCCTTCCTAGTCCCTTGTAAATGTTCAAGTTACCAACCATTTGTCAGTTTGGGGTGTAATATTGTCATAAAGGAAGGCTCCCCAATGTTAGCGGCCATATCAAGGGTGGCCTTGGTTTAGGAAAAAGCCAATTTTTGTTGTGGTGATCAAGAGGCCAAGCTCTCTAGCGAGAGAAACGAGGGCAAAGCCAGGCATACCAGGAACCCTTCTGGAGGGCGTGGAAGTCTAGGGGTCGACCGTAGGGGGAGGCAGGGGAGCTGGCAGCTGTGTCAGTCTCCTGCGGAGTCACTTCTGGATCCTCTTCAATTTTCAGCTGATGGTAATGAATTTCAACCGTCTCCTTGATGGCAGCATCAACCTGGTTCTGTGGACGACAGGTCGCGGGCAACGATCTCTGTCTCGCTCAATCTTGATGTCGTGCGCACATCCTCTCAATGAGGGTCCGTCCGGAGGGGTCCGTGCCTCGAGCCCCACGTCTGGGTGCCACTTGACCCAACCGGCGGGTCCTAGTTATTCGTGGGGGTGAGGAGGACTGCAACCTGCTATTCTTCAGAAGATATAGTACACTGCTTGAGTTATGGTCTCCCTGCTATTCTTCAGATGATATGGTACACTGCTTTGAGTCTATCTGCAGTTGCCAAGCAGGGTCTTGCAGTTGCCAAGCTTCAGGGGACCTTGTGCATGTGGGAAAAGGTAGGGGGTGAGGGTAAGGGCGAGGATCCTGGCTTCTGGCCCATCTGGATTAGAACTTCTGACAGCAGGCATCACGGGTGATTCATTTTTACCTGGAAAGAAAAACGAAGGGGATTCTCAGGGAGATTTCTCTTCCCTGGATGTAAATTGTTATTCATCGTATTTATGGTTGGGCCTGGCTTTGTGAGGGTATCTATTTTTTTCCATTAATATTTGTAGTAGCCAGTTAGCTGTGCCTTCTGTGGTATTGGACAGGCATATCAGTCCTTGGCTCCATTAGGGAACTGGGTCTGGGGCATTCCCTTTATGGGTATGAGGGTCCTTCCCCATATCTGTGGCAAAATTTTGTTGGTCTTGGTGGTGCCCGAGGTCACCAACATGGTCAGCAAGAGATTTGCCATGAGCTTTCAGCTTTAGAGAGAGAAAAGTGAACAAGGCATGATGGAGAATATTTCAGGGGGACTCCTTCTGAGGGGGTACCGTTCCCCCTCTTTTGTTTTTAAAGCCAATTTTTCAGAGTTCTTGTAAAATCAGGGCAGAAGCACCAACAGTTGCTCCTTCCACACTCAGAGAGTCATGAAGACCTTATTTAAGGATATATAAATCTATATTAATAATCTTTTGTCAAAGGACTTTTATAGCACCACTGACAATTAATCAGACTATGTGATATATCGATTAGAAATAGCTTTTTCTACTTTTTGTGAGATTACCTCTCTTTTGTCAATTAACTGTTGAGGAAGTTAGGGTTTACCTCTCTCTTGAGAATATTGAACAGAGATTTAAATTCTTTTGTGGAGAGCTTAAAATAGGATCTTAGCCAATTTGCAACTCCTAGAAACTTTTGAAATTAATTTAAAATAAGTAAACTCCCTTTTTTTTAAATCCTTTATCTGTGTGGGTTTTTTATTGGATATTATACGTATTTACCTTTCAATGTTATCTCCTTTCTCATTCTCCCCCAAAATCCCTTATCCCATACCCCCTCCTCCTAATTTTTGTGATGGTGTGCTCCAAACATCCTCACAGTCCCATCTCCCTGCTCTCGAATTCCCACACAGTTGGGGATCCAAACTTTCGGGGACCTTGGCCCTCCACTTTCACTGAAGTCTAACATGGTCACCCTCAATTCCCTATACAGGTGCGTGAGTCCCTCCCTTTGTGCTCTCTGGCTGGCGGTTTAGACTTTGGGAGTTCTGGTTGAAACTTTTGATACTCTTTCTAGAAAGGACCAACGCATTCATACTTTGGTCTTCCTTCTTCTATGTGAGTTTTATGTGGTCTATATGTAGATTCTTAGAAATTGTGAGCTTTTGGGCTAATATCCACTTATCAGTGAGTGCATACCATGTATGTTCTTTTGAGATTGGGTCATCTCACTCAAGATGATATTTTCCAGCTCCATCCATTTGCCTAGGAATTTTGTGAACTGATTGTTTTTAATAGCTGAGTAGTACTCCATTGTATAAATGTACCACATTTTCTGCATCCATTCTTCTGTCGAAGGGCATCTGGGTTCTTTCCAACTTCTGGCTATTATAAATAAGGCTGCTATGAACATGGTGGAACATGTGTCCCTGTTGTATGTTGAAACGTCTTTTGGGTATATGCCCAGGAGTGGTATAGCTGGGTCCTCAGGTAACACTATGTTCAATTTTCTGAGATACCGCCAGACTTCCTTCCATAGTGGTTGTACCAGTTTACAATCCCACCAACAGTGGAGGAGTGTTCCTCTTTCTCCACATCCTCGCCAACATGTGCTGTCACCTGTGTTTTTGATCTTAGCCATTCTGACTGGTGTGAGGTGGAATCTCAGTGTTGTTTTCATTTGCATTTCCCTGATGACTAGTGATGCTGAACACTTCTTTAGGTGCTTCTCAACCATTCGAGCTTCCTCAGTTGAGAATTCTTTGTTTAGCTCTGTGCTCCATTTTTTAATAGGGTTCTTTGATTGTCTAGAGTCTAATTTCTTCAGTTCTTTGTATACCTTGGATATTAGCCCTTTATCAGATGTAGGGTTGGTGAAGATCTTTTCCCAATCTGTTGGTTGCCACTCTGTCCTATTGAGTGTGTCCTTTGCTTTACAGAAGCTTTGCAGCTTTATGAGGTCCCATTTGTCAATTTTTGGTCTTAGAGCACAGGCCATTGGTGTTCTGTTCAGGAACTTTTTCCCTGTGCCTATGTGTTCCAGGCTTTTTCCCAGTTTCTCTTCTATTAGTTTCAGTGTGGCTGGTTTTAGATGGAGGTCCTTAATCCACTTAGAATTGAGCTTTGTACAAGGAGATAAGTATGGATCAATTTGATTTTTTCTACATGCTGACCACCAGTTGGACCAGCACCATTTGTTGAAAATGCTATCTTCTTTCCATTCGATGGTTTTAGCCCCTTTGTCAAAGATCAAGTGACCATAGGTATGGGGGTTCATTTCTGGGTCTTCTATTCTGTTCCACTAATCCTCCTGCTTGTCTCTGTTCCAATACCATGCAGTTTTTATCACTATTGCTTTGTAGTACAGCTTGAAGTCGGGGATGGTGATACCTCCAGAAGTTCTTTCATTGCTGAGAGTAGTTTTCACAATCCTGGGTTTTTTGTTATTCCAAATAAATTTTAAGATTGCTCTTTCTATCTCTGAGAAGAATTGAGTGGGAATTTTGATGGGGATTGCATTAAATCTGTAGATGGCTTTTGGCAAAATAGCCATTTTTACAATATTAATCCTTCCAATCCATGAGCATGGGAGATCTTTCCATCTTCTGAGATCTGCTTCGATTTCTTTCTTCAGGGGAATGAAGTTCTTGTCATACATGTCTTTTACTTGCTTGGTTAGGTTCACACCAAGGTATTTTATATTATCTGTGACTATTTTGAAGGGTGTCGTTTCCATAATTTCTTTCTGAGCCAGTTTATCTTTTGAGTAGAGGAAGGCTACTGATTTGCTTGAGTTAATTTTATATCCAGCCACTTTGCTAAAGTTGTTTATCAGGTTTAGGAGTTCTCTGGTGGAAGTTTTAGGGTCACTTAAGTAGACTATCATATCATCTGCAAATAGTGAGATTTTGACTTCTTCCTTTCCAATTTGTATCCCTTTGACCTCCTTGTGTTGCCTAATTGCTCTGGCTAGGACTTCCAATACTATATTAAATAAGTAGGGGGAGAGTGGGCAGCCTTGCCTAGTCCCTGATCTTAGTGGGATTGCTTCAAGTTTCTCTCCATTTAGTTTGATGCTGGCTACTGGTTTGCTGTATATTGCTTTTACTATGTTTAGGTATGGACCTTGAATTCCTGACCTTTCCAAGACTTTTATCATGAAGGGGTGTTGAATTTTGTCAAATGCTTTCTCACCATCTAGTGAGATGATCATGTGGTTTTTTCTTTGAGTTTGTTTATATAATGGATTACATTGATGGATTTCCGAATATTGAACCACCCGTTCATTCCTGGGATAAAACCTACTTGATCATGGTGGATGATTGTTTTGATGTGTTCTTGGATTTGGTTTGCTAGAATTTTATTGAGTAATTTTGCATCAATGTTCATAAGGGAGATTGGCCTAAAGTTCTCTTTCTTTGATGGGTCTTTGTGTGGCTTAGGTATGAGTGTAATTGTGGCTTCAAAGAATGAGTTGGGTAGTGTACCTTCTGTTTCTATTTTGAGGAATAGTTTGAAAAGAATTGGAATTAGGTCTTCCTTGAAGGTCTGATAGAATTCTGCACTAAAACCGTCTGGTCCCGGGCTTTTCTTTGTAGGGAGACTTTTAATGACTGCTTCTATTTCTTTTGGGGTTATGGGACTGTTTAGATGGTTTATCTGGTCCTGATTTAACATTGGTAACTGGTATTTGTCTAGGAAATTGTCCATTTCATCCAAATTTTCCAATTTTGTTGAATATAGGCTTTTGTAGTAGGATCTGATGATTTTTTTAATTTCCTCAGTTTCTGTTGTTATGTCACCCTTTTCAGTTCTGATTTTATTAATTTGGATACTGTCTCTCTGCCCTCTGATTAGTCTAGCTAAGGGTTTATCTATCTTGTTGATTTTCTCAAAGAACCAGCTCCTGGTTTTATTGATTCTTTGGATAGTTCTTTTTGTTTCTATTTGGTTGATTTCAGCCCTGAGTTTGATTATTTCCTGCCGTCTACTCCTCTTGGGTGTATTAGCTTCTTTTTGTTCTAGGTCTTTCAGGTGCTCTGTCAAGCTGTTAGTGTATGCTCCCTCCAGTTTCTTTTTGTAGGCACTTAGAGCTATGAATTTTCCTCTTAGCACTGCTTTCATTGTATCCCATAGATTTTGGTATTATGTGTCATCATTTTCATTAAATTCTAAAAAGTTTTTAATTTCTTTCTTTATTTCTTCCCTTACCTGATTATCAAGGAGTAGGGTGTTGTTTAGTTTCCATGTGAATGTGGGCTTTCCATTCTCTTTGTCATTTTTGAAGACCAGCCTTAGACCATGGTGATCTGATAGGATGCAGGGAATTATTTCAATTTTCTTATATCTGTTGAGGCCTGTCTTGTGCCCAATTATATGGTCTATTTTGGAGAAGGTACCATGAGGTGCTGAGAAAAAGATATATTCTTTTGCTTTAGGGTGAAATGTTCTATAGATATCTGTTAAGTCCATTTGGTTCATAACTTCTGTTAGTTTTACTGTATCTCTATTTAGTTTCTGTTTCCATGATTTATCCATTGCTGAGAGTGGGATGTTGAAGTCTCCCACTATTATTATGTGAGGTGCAATGTGTGTTTTGAGCTTTAGTAAGGTTTCTTTTATGAAAGTCGATGCTCCTGTATTTGGCGCATAGATATTCAGAATTGAGAGTTCATGTTGGTTGACTTTTCCTTTGACAAGTATGAAATGCCCTTCCTTATCCTTTTTGATAGTTTTAAGTTGAAAGTCGATTTTATTCGATATTAGAATGGCTACTCCCGCTTGTTTCTTAGGTCCATTTGCTTGAAAAATTGTTTTCCAACCTTTTACTCTAAGGTAGTGTCTGTCTTTGTCACTGAGGTGGGTTTCCTGTAAGCAGCAAAAAGCTGGGTCCTGTTTGCGTATCCAGTCCGTTAGCCTATGCCTTTTTATTGGGGAATTGAGTCCATTGATGTTAAGAGATATTAAGGAGAGGGTGTTGTTGCTTCCTGTAATTTTTGCTAATAGTGGAGACATCGTTTGTGTGGTTATCTTCTTTTGAGTTTGATGGAAAAGGATTATTTTCTTGCTCTTTCTAGGGTATGATTGCCCTCCTTGTATTGGAGCTTTCCTGCTATTATCCTTTGTAAAGCTGGATTTGTGGGAAGATACTGTGTAAATTCAGTTTTGTCATGGAATATCTTAGTTTCTCCATTTATGGTAATTGAGAGTTTTGCTGGGTAAAGTAGTTTGGGCTGGCATTTATGTTCTCTTAGGGTTTGTATGATATTTGTCCAGGATCTTCTGGCTTTTATAGTATCTGGTGAGAAGTCAGGTGTAATTCTGATAGGTTTGCCTTTATATGTTATTTGGCCTTTTTCCCTTACTGCTTTTAAAATTCTTTCTTTGTTTTGTGCATTTTGTGTCTTGATTATTATGTGACGGGAGGTATTTCTTTTTTGATCTAGACTGTTTGGCGTTCTGTAGGCTTCTTGTATGATTATGGGCATCTCATTCCTTAGGTTAGGGAAGTTTTCCTCAATAATATTGTTGAAGATATTTACTGGCCCTTTAAGTTGGGAATCTTCACTCTCATCTATACCTATTATACTTAGGTTTGGCCTTCTCATTGCATCCTGGATTTCCTGGATATTTTGAGATAACAACTTTTTGCATTTTGCATTTTCTTTGATAGTTGTGTCAATGTTTTCTAAGGTATCTTCTGCACCTGAGATTCTTTCTTCTATCTCTTGTATTCTGTTGGTGATGCTTGTGTCTATGACTCCTGATTTCTTTCTTAGGTTTTCTATCTCCAGGATAGTCTCCCTTTGTGATTTCTTTATTGTTTCCGCTTCCATTTTTATGTCCTGGATGGTTTTGTTCAATTCCTTCATCTGTTTGTTTGTGTTTTCTTGTAATTCTTTAAAGGATTTTTGTGTTTCTTTAAGGACTTCATCCTGTTTTCCTGTGTTCTCCTCAAGTTTTTTGATAGTGTTATTTACTTCCTTCTTGTAGTCCTCTAGCATCATCATTAGAAGTGATTTTAGATCTGGTTCTTGTTTTCCTGGTGATATGGGGAGTTTAGGACTTTCTAATGTGGGAGAACTAGGTTCTGATAATGGCAAGTACCTTGGGTTGCTGGTGCTTGTGTTCTTGCGCTTGCCTTTCACCATCTGGATCACCTTTGTGCTATCAGTGCTGTCTCTGACTGGGGCCTGTCTTTCCTATTATCTAGGCTGTGTCAGAACTGTTTGGGATGGGTTTTGCTGCTTGAGTTAGAGCTGAGGCCCAAGATGTGCTCAGTGCTCAGGTGGAAACCGGAAGGGGGGCTCCGGGTCAGGAGCGGATTCCTGGGTCCCAGTGAGTCCCAGTGGGTCCCAGTGGGTCCCCGTTGCTCCCTGATTGGGGGCGAGCACTGCCACCTCCTAGCCTAAGAAACTGCTTGAGCTAGCTGGAGCCACCGAGAGCCCAGCTACCTCTAGGATCTGTGAGATTGGGTGCAGAGCTGACTCTCGGGATCTGCTCGGGCACAGACCGGAAAGAACTCACGCTCCGGGCCTGGAGTGAACTCCTGGGTCCCAGTGGGTCCTAGCCGCTCCCTGTTTGGGGGCAAGCACTGCCACCTCCTAGCCCAAGACCCTGCTTGGCACAGAGGTCCTGCGAGCCCCGCTTCCTCTGGATTCTGCGAGATTGGGTGCAGAGCTGCCTCCCGGGATCCGCAAGTCCTCGGGCCCAGACCGGATGGAGCCTGCTCCGGGACAGGAGCGAATTCCTGGGTCCCAGTGGGTCCCGGTTGCTCCCTGTTTGGGGCGAGTGCTGCTTTTTCCTTACCTGGGATGCTGCGCAAGTTCAAGCTCCTGGGAGTCCCTGTTTCTCTCGGTTTTCTGGGGTATCTATTGTAATTTTTACTCCAAATATTGCGTGTGACATTGTTACAGTTTCAACGTTTTCTTTTTGACATGCATGTTTTTGGTTACCCTGTCTGTGATATCTTCTAACTGTAGCAAGGATACAGAGAATACTCTTAGAAACGTCCTATCTTTGTGTTGTAATTTTGACATTGTTCTAGTTTCAACATTTTCTTTTTCACACGCATGTTTTTGATTACCCTGTCTGTGATATCCTCTAACTATAGCAAGGATATAGAGAACACTCTTAGAAATGTTCTATCTTTGTGTTGTAATTTTATCAGGCTGGTGTTAGTTTTGACAGATCCTTGCTTCCATTAGCCCTGAGTAGTTTTCTGGAATCAGCATTGATTAAGAAAGGAGGAATTGCAACACACCCCTCTCAAGTTCTCTTCTGTGTGTCTCTGCTCTGTGGGACTCTGCTTTATGATTCCAGGCCCTTTGGCCTCAGCTCTAACTCGTGGGAGGCGGTATAATCCATTTGAGTTCCACTCCATGAACTGACTCCAAAGCTTTCTCTGGGTAGTAAGGACATCAGCTGAGAGTTAAAACCATTCATTTCATGGTTCTTAGTGAAAAGTCTCCCTCACTGACTGATGTCCAATTTCTAGAAAACAATTATATAGTTTTCATTTAGAGTTATAGTCATTTGTATCATAAAGACAATCTGATCCATGTTTGTTTGTTTGTTTGTTTGACTTCAGCACTTAAAGCTGTTAATTGTAATGCTCATTCTTTAAGGTTAACAGATAGTGATAGTGACAGTGTATGTGTTTTACTGGTGACAGGAGGAGGAGATGCAGAGTGTGGGGCCTCATTCTCTGAAATGCTCAGAATTATCTTCCAATGCATCTTTAGGTGGATGGTGTCCCAGAAAACCATACAAGGGCATAAGGGAAACTATCTAACACAGATAACATGTATCTTACATGAGAGTCAGTGTTACAGTTCCTCCTGTAAACCTGCAATGCTTCTACAAAGCACCAAGTTTAATATCCAAGTCCTGATTTATGTCTTCTGTGAGCTATGTATGGTAAATACTTATAATAATTTTGCATTGCCTTTGCATTCATTTTTAATTAATTTTTTACTTTTTTATGCTTGAGATTATGGCATAATTAAATTTCACCTTTCCCTTTCCTCCCACCAAACCCTCCTATATTCCTCCCCACCCATTCTCCTTCAAATTCATAGCCGTTTCTTTCATTAATTGTCACTACATACATGTATATATATGGATATTAAATAATATAATATATTGTTAAATATCTGTTCAGTCTGTATGATGCTACTTGTATGTGTGTTTTCAGGGATGACCATTTGACACTAGGCAACCTATTGATGTGCTCTTCTCTGTGGAAGACAACTTCTGCTCCAAGTTTTCCCAATTTACCTATACTTTTTGTGTAGGGCCTCATGGTCTTTTTCTGTTTACTTAGGCATATTCAGTGGTGTCATCATTTTAGGCATATAGACATATTATTCTACCCAAGAAGGAGCCACAATTACGTAGCTAGAGCCAGGGAAACAGACTGGAATGACATGCCATGAATGGAAGTATAGAACACATCTGGGGACTTAGAGATTCAAAAACAAGCAACAACAAAATGCACACACTCAGAGATGAGCAAATGGAAAGGAAGCATGGATCAGTCAAGAAGATCAAGGTAGATGAAAGAAGATGCCCCATGAACCTCACAAAGGCTGCAACTGTAGCTGGTCTCTGCCATCGACATTTGACAGCTGCTGTCATATAGTGAGCGTGCCCGAAATTCTGCCACTTTTTTTAGTACTTCAGTCATGAATACAATAAAGGTGATCAAACCCTCATCTTACTGGATTTTGTTAGCTTTTCCTGTAGCCTTTGGAACAAAGGCCACAAAGTGATTTATGTAAAATAACTTAGTTTCTGGTTCATTCTTAGACATTCAGATGTATTTTTTTTTCATTTTTTCCCCATGGAGATAAAGGAATAATTTAGCCAAATAAGGTCCAGCCCTTGCCTTTCACTGAAACCCCTGAGAATGAGACCTGTATTAAGCTCTGTGGGGCGATTCCCTACAGTGGGGCCATGGCTGTGTTCCTAGAACACAAAGATTTGAAGGAGAAGAGGCACAGCTGCAAATTCATCTCCATGAAGAACAAATTTGTGATTGCTGAAGCAGTCAACAGGGTGTGATTTCTTGAGGATTCAATGCCTCAAGAAATGTTCAAATTATTAATTTTAGATTTGGACAAGGACAAGCACCCCAGACAGACAAAAGGCCCTTTCACTGAGAAAAAAAAAAGGATCTGAAAGAGATAGGGATATTTGGGGAATTGCCCTATGGCAGAATGTCTGACTTTCAATTTCATTTTCAACAAAGATGGTTGTCTCTGTGTGGGAAGATAAATTCATAGAAATGGGAAAAATAGTGTGTTTTTCTTTGTGTAAATCACCTTGGCTAGCTATGACCTCTGCCGGTAACACCACTAACACCCCTACTTCAAAAGAGAGGCACATTATCTGGGATGGTGAGGTGACCCAGACAAGCATGGATGGCTTGGTACTTGGCCTGAGTTAAGCCACATGACTCAAATCTTTGTAGATCCACTATGGGATATGCTGCTGTTCTGTGTCAATTCATAGAACCATCTCACTTTGAAGAGTATCTTGGCTCTTAACAGAGCTGGAGAAGTCAGTGGAGATCTGTCTAAGGCCCACTCAGCTTTTTATCCTCAACAGAGTACCATGGGATCCTGTCATACTGAGCTAACTACTGAAGTTCCCGATCAGGCGGCACATACTCTTTTGGATTTCCCATACTGTATTTTTGTTTTCTCTACTGGAAATCCTTGTGCCTTTTTCGTATCCATCATAAACAGGGAAAATTAACTAGCATAAGCCCTTCAGACAGCACTCCCTGAAAGACTATCCTTGCTGAGGCTTCACTGCATCCCACTCTCTGTTCTATGCACTACACTCTATTGCTTCATGCAGGATACAAATTGCACTATGCACAATAGTCTAGGTGCCCATCAATAGACTAATAGATGAAGAAGACATATGTATGTATGTATGTTTGTATGTATGTATGTATGTACGTATATGTGTGTATGTATGTTATGCATATGCACATACATACAATGAATACATTAATTTATTAAATTAAAAATACTCAGAACTCTGAGAAGCTCAATGGTAAAAATAATTATGCGACCTCCTTATGTGTAACTGTAAGAAGTCTCATTAAATTCTAAAATCAACAGAAATAATTCTAAACATGCTCTGCATTCCCCCAGATAGCCTCAGTTCTTTTTCAATATATATCATAAGCTGCCGTGCACATAAGATGATGTCTTACCTGTTTGTGAGTCTTATTTATCTAAGTAGCCACTACATAATAGGTACTCAAACGGCCTCTTGAGCATAGTAATGAGTCATTAGACATTATACTCAGATTTTAATAAGCTTTCAATTTCTTTTGGCAACAAGTCTGTTTTCCAGCCCTTCTTTCATTTTTCCCTTGATATAACACCACTTAATGAAGATAAAGTTCTTGTGTGTAGTAGTACAAAATTTAACATGGAAGCACAGAATGAGTGAAAATAAAATTAGGTAGAAATATAGCTTCAATTTCTGGGATCCAAATTTTACTTTATGTTTCACAGTCTTGAAAGTTAACTCTGGTGTGAAGACTAATTCAGAATTTCATACACATCAGGTTGCCATGTCTGAGTGTTCTCATCATCTTGATGACGACATAGCATAGTTGAGAGAAACCTTCCTCTGTTGGTTAGTTTTTATTGTCAAGCTGTCACAATCTTGAGTCAACTGGGAAGAGGGAGTCTCCTCTGAGGGGTTGCCCTAATCAAATTGGCTTGTGAAAGTGTCTCAAGAGATCATCTTGACTGATGATTGGTAGAGGCACAGTGGGGAATGGCTCAGTCCACTGTGGGTAGCACCATACCAAGACATGCAGACATAAGCAATAATAAAAAAGCTACCTGAGCACTAGCCAGTGAGCAAGTCAGTAAGCTATATTCCTCCTTGATTTCTGCTTCAGTTCTAGTTTTAATTCCTGCCTGAATTCCTCAAAGGTAAACAAAAACCTAAAAGTGTTAGTTGACATAAATCTCAGAGTATTTTATATCAACAGAGAGACCAAAACACTCCCAGAATGTAAAATTCTGCTGATCAAAGAATCATTACAGAAGCCAAATTGACAAAGTAACTGAGCATCTTTGGAGTGAGTTGGAGTCAATGGAGAGGAAGAGGGCCTAAATCAGCTGGGTCTTGGACAGAGATTTTCTGTCACTTCCTTGGAATATGATACTAGAGACTTTTAAAAGGAATTTAGAGATCAGAGGTTGTGCTCAGACTCTGACTCCGCCTCACTAAGTGCAGAGTCCCTTACTGTTCCACTGTGTGTAAGGGACTTTGTTATAACAAACTCTGATGACTTGGGGCCTTACTGTGTACCAGGCAGTGCTCCAGGCATTTTGCATATGCTGGGTTAATTTCCATTTAAAGTACCTGTAAAAGGGCATATTGCACTTCAAACTATACAGATAGGTAGAAAAATAAGTAGGTGGGCCCTAGAACTTTCAGTTGTGCAACCTCCACATCATTTCACTTTATGGCTTAAATTGATGCTTTGAAGGGCCACAGGCTGTATATACCATCTATCTCCACATGCAGTCATGAAGTGTGGTCTGCAATGAGTGAATGACTTGCTGGAGGTTACTCTGTGATGGGAGGACTTAGATTTGAATGCAAACAGACTGAGGAACAGACTCTTGTCCATACCTCTGCAGGGACTGATAAAGTATGCTAACTGAAGACAGGAGTGGGTAGAGGGCTCAGGATGTTAGACTATCAGCTAAAACTCAAGGCCAGAGTGGACTTGGATGTCCACACCCCTAGACTAGCCTCCCACTGCATAGATCAGTCTTCTTAGTACAAACCATTCAGATTCCATCCCAAACATGCTGGGTTCAAGTTCAGTGGGTCACGACTTCTTTGGGGGTCACATATCAGATATCTTGAATATCATATATTTACATTACAGTATGCAACAGTAACAAAATTATAGGTATGAAGTAGCAACAAAAGAATGTTATCATTGGAGGTCACTACAACATGAGAAACTGTATTGAAGAGCTATAGCATTAGGAAAGCTGAGAGCCTCTGTTTTAGCCTACTTTCTGTTGCTGTGATAAAAATACCATGAGCAGAAGTTACTTAAAAACAAAAAGTTGATTTGACTTATAATTTCAGGTTACTATCCATATCTGTGGATAGGTCACAGTGAAAGGAACTTAGAATAGCTGACCACATCATGGTCACAGCTAAGAGCAGAGGGGTGTGGCTATGTCCATGCTTTCTTTTGCTCAGCTGACTTTTTTAAATTATAAAGTTCAGGGCCCAAATAAAGAAATGGTGCTGACCATATTCAGGATGGGTCTTTTCTTTCCTATCAACTAAGGCAATCAAGACATTCTCCCATAGACACACCCACAACCCAACCTGAGCCAAACAGGTCATCAGTTGAATTTCTCTTCCCAGTCATTCTTATCAAGTTGGCAGCTAAAACTCACCAGAATGTAACACTTTGGATGTTACTACTCACTTTGATATACAAAGAAAAACTCGACTGAGAATGGAATCCATAATCCGGAACTTTCTAGAGACAAGTAGGTGTGTGGTGGACAAACTGAGACTTGAACTCAGGTACAACATGTATTTGTTACTGTTCTCATTGTTGGTACACCACCAAGTGGATTCAGTGGGCTTAAGAAAGTAAGTACATGAAATTCGGAGGGAAAAATGGTAGGAGAAAGGTAGGAACTGAAAAGTATATTTGATCAAAGCACATTAAATGCATATATGAAATTCTAAAACAATAAAATATGTAAGAAGAGTAATGCTTAAAGGAAAAGATAATAAAGAGTTGACAAAGAAGGCTTTCTTCCTCATTGCCCAAGGCCCACCTGTAGAGTCAAGGATGCATTTCCCAACAAATTAAAAAGCAGAAGAAAATTTGTTAAATAAAATTATTGAAGGCATCTAACCATCACACTATTTGATCAACATATGGAATAGACCAAAATGACTGCTTACAGGAGCTATTTGTTTTATATTTAAGGTAAAACACAATTCTCTCATGTCCAAGCCCAGAATATTTTAGTGGAATTCCACGTTCAAGAAAGGACATTTTATAATTGAAGCTAGCTTCCCAGAAAGCAAAGGAGAATTTTATCACTCAGAAAAAGGTATGTAGACTTAAGAGCAAGGGCTGTGTATGAGGAAGGGTTGGGCTGAGAAGGAGTGTCCAGAAATACCACCTACCACAGAAGCTCCCTGTATGAGAGCCAGCACAGAACAAAGCTGAGCAGAAAGAATATTTTGTTTATTAATTTTGAATAGGAAGTAAACAGGAGGTGCTGTTCCTTAACAGTGCTCTCAAAGCATCAGAGGTCTCTCCAGTGATTCAGAAGTATCTCCAAGTGTCTGCTTTATAGAGCCAAAAAATCTCAGAAATCTCTGGACTTAAAAAAAAATCTCATCTTTTCTGTAAGGATTATAGTATGTCTGAAAATGTAAAACCTCGTGTTATTTTACTTTTCCTGCTGAGACATGAACAAATATCTATTCAATCAAGACAAGGCACAGATTGTAGGCCAAAGAATTAATTCCACCCAAGCTTAATGTGCTAGTGACTTTGTAAGGATACTTATAGAAGCATGGTTGAACAGTTACTAACAGAAACATCGATGCCTGAAACACAGGTGAATCACCAGAAAGCCCACGTGAGCATGGGGGATGACCCACAAGAGCAGTGTTTCTGGAGCTCTGTCCATGAGTTGTAGGTAGAACAGCCCATTAACGTCTCTTCTTCCCAGCTATTCTTCCTGCTAAGGATAACCTTGGGGTGAGATCTTGTGAGTTTTGTTATTTGGAGGATCTTCCTGACCCTTATAAGTTTCCTTTATCTCTTCGGTCTTGCAACTTTTGTTTACTTCCTGAGGTAGTTTTATAAACTACCTTGCTTCTCCAAAACTTCTGCCTTTTCCCTCTTCTGAGATTTGCTTTGCTTTAGGTTCTTTGAGCTGCTGTCAAATAATTCTGTCCAAGAAGTAACTTAAGATAGAGAGGGTTCAGTTGGTTTTATTCTGTGTCATTGTGGTTATTGTCCTGTGAAATCTGACACTTGGTCGTTGTTTGGGGCGATAGGATAATGCAGAAATAATCTTGGTTAATGTGGGAATGTCAAGGACATCCTCCAGACACTCCCTTTCAGGTACTTTAACACAGCCATTATACAAACGACTATCCCATAATTTTGAAAGTAAGACCAACTCTACAACTTTAACCTAAATCCCTCAATATTCCCAGCCTGAAAGTCTTGTTTCCTTATAACTGATTGGATTAGAATAAGTCAGTGATGCTCAGTTCTGTATCATCTCCAGTATGGCTTAAAAAAAAAAAAAACAAGAAAGACTCAGTGCAGGCTGATTCCAAGAGATGTGGGGAAGGGTGGGCTGATGTGCCCTTTCTCTGTAGAAGATGGAATAAAGGAGTTGATATGTAAAATGAGTCACTGTTTGGATATAACTATTCCTCTGCTGACCCATCTGGAGTAGATGACCCAAACCTAAGAACGTCTGTTGAAATATGTGGGTAACCATGTTGGGTTATATAGCAGGGGCCAATATTAGTAAGACTAATCTGAGAAATATAAATAGTGTAGAATGCTTAGGGATGGTGTCTAAGGTTATGCTTAAAATGGTCTAAGGAGTGTAACAGTCCACATAATGTGGAATTGAAATAAAAAATAACAGGATGAATTGAATTATAACATTTCTTTCTAACATTTCATGTTTTTTAAAGCACGCAAATTCAAGGAAGTGATGTGGCACACTGCATTGCCAATTAAATTCTGGAAGCAGGTCTTAGCTCTTGGGAAGCTGGCAGGCAATCCAATCCACAGAAAAAAATGATTATAGGTCTTTTCATGCTTTACAAATTTATTTTCAAGATAATTGTAAACTGCGAAAACTATTCTAAATATTTCAAAAGACCTATATATCAGCTAAGTAAAAATTCATAGTTGAAGATACTTATCCATAATTCATTGACTACAAATAGGAGCTAATTTGTCTGTGTGATGCTTTAGAGACAGTTAAACACTGACATCATTTCTTGCAGTGAGCTAGGATGTTCAGTAATTTTCCCACTTAGTAGACTTTTTTATTTCTTTCCTACCCAATCTAATATAATTAATGCATTTATGGATTAACTGCCTCAGACTGTGAAACAATTGGTCTAGAAATCCCACTAATCACTAATTACTGTAGGTTCTTTGGAAAATCATGTTCAATATGCAGACCCAGGGTTTCTACTCTAGTTAAAGGCTTTTTGAGTTGGATGTGCAGAACTTCAGCCAATCTGCAAAAGTTGATGTTGGTGCAACTAAGTGGCACTGCAGTTTAATCAAAGTGTGCATTGCTAGGGTCTCACAGATTTATATGCATGTTGTGGAGAAGAATAAAAAGAACTGTTTCATTGTGAGCTCCCAGCAGACTGGCCTTGCTGGCTAACCTAGACTCACATCTCCACTGTCCAACTCGGATGCTTTAAGATTGCAAGTGTATGCTTTGCTCTGTGTCCTGATTCATGCTCTATGTTTTTCAATATTTTTTTTCTAACAAAAGAGAAACAGAGATCAGGTCTTCAAGAGAAACTAGGTCAATTTTATATTGGGACCATGGGTCAAAAAGAGATGTGTCCCTGGTACATGCTGTCCTGTAACCAGACGATGATGTTCTGTCTTCTATGTGTCTCTGAATTACTTAAGGAAGTTCTCCTCTCAGCCACTAGAGATTCTGATTTAACCATTCCAGGGTAAGTCTTGACTCTTTAACAAGCTACTACTTTAATTCTGATGAAAGTGGCTATAGACTGCTTCTTAAGAAAAAAATGGAAGGAATCTTTATTTTCTAAATTCTCACTGTTCTGCATAATTTTGTTTGAAATTTAAATGCTTTTCTTTATTTAAATCTAATTTATGCAAATATTGCTCTTATAAGTATAATAAATTCTCCTGTCTCTCACCTACATACTTCCTCACTAAGACAATCTCTCCAATTAAAAACTGCTCATCCTGTGACATCCTCCAAATTAAATGAATATGCCAGTAGATAATCCCAAGAAAAAAGAGAGAGATTCAAATTATCTTTTAAATTCTTAATGCTATGCCAAAATTCATCTCCTCCATCCTTCTGGATTCTATACAGCAACATTTCCCCTAAGAGGTATTTCTGGGCTCTTCCTCCCCATGGAGGCAGTCTGATTATCACAGAACATGGTGGCACAGGGAAGGAAGTATAGTAAAATCCATGATTGAGGAGCCAATTGTTATGTTATATGAGAACATTTAGAGGTGTTTGTGGGTTGTGACAACTCTTTCTCACCTCTCTTGACCTGTTTCCTCTAGCATTCCTTCCCTCCAAACTCCCACAGTGGTGGGAAAAATCAAGACCTATTTTTTCCATGTCATTGGTTCAATGTCTTTAGGTTCCATGGTTAGATCAGCAGTGGAGGAAAAACAACCACAGATCCAGTGTTCCCTCATACTAATCCAAATCCTTCCAATAGTCTTATGAGCAACAAAGGTGACATTTTTAAAATTCCATATACCTGCATCTTTTTCTTTCACTCTGTGCTTCTGAACTTCCATAGTATTGTAGCTGTATTTCTATTGCTTTGGTAAAATACCCTGGTGTAATGCAACGTAGGAAAGGGTTTATTTTAGCTCACAGTTCCCTGTCCATCATAGCAGGAAATCCAATGTGGCAGGAACTTAAAACAGATGGTCACACCACATTCAGTTAAGACCAGTTAGAAATGAATCCATGCATGTCTCTTTCTGCCTGGCTTACCTTTCCTACTCTTAAAAATCCCAGGACTCTCAGGTAATGCTATGTCCAATTTTCTGAGGAACCGCCACACTGATTTCCAAAGTGGTTGCACCATCTTGCAGTCTCACCAACAATGGAGGAGTGTTCCTCTTTCTCCACACCCTCCCCAGCATCTACTATCACCTGAGTTCTTAATCTTAGCCATTCTGACTGGTGTGAGATGGAATCTCAGAGTTGTTTTGATTTGCATTTCCCTGATGACTAAGGACACTGAACATTTCTTTAGGTGCTTCTCGGCCATTCGAGTTTCTTCCATTGAAAATTCTTTGTTAAGCTCTATACCCCATTTTTTAATAGGGTAATTTGGTTGTCTGGAGTCTACTTTCTTGAGTTCTTTGTATATATTGGATATTAGCCCTCTATCAGATGTAGGATTGGTAAAGATCTTTTCCCAATTTGTTGATTGTCGTTTTGTTCTATTGACAGTGTCCTTTGCCTTACAGAAACTCCTAGGTATATACCCAGAAGATGCTCGAACATATAACAAGGACATATGCTCAACTATGTTCATAGCAGCCTTATTTATAATAGCCAGGAGCTGGAAAGAACCCAGATGTCCATCAACTGAGGAATGGATTCAAAAAATGTGGTATATTTACACAATGGAGTATTACTCAGCTATTAAAAACAATGAATTCGAGAGGTTCCTAGGTAAATGGATGGAACTAGAAATTATCATCCTGAGTGAAGTAAGCCACTCACAAAAGAACACACATGGTATTCACTCACTGATTATTGGATATTAGCCCAGAACCTTGAAATGCCCAAGACGAAACTCACAGGCCACATGAAGCTCATAAAAAAGGAAGACCAAGTGGGGGTGATTCAGTTCTTCTTAGAAGGAACAACAAAATACTCAAGGGAGCAAATATGGAGACAAAGTGAGGGACAGAAACTGAAGGAGGGGCCATTTGAAGACCTTTCCACCTGAGTATCCATCCCATGTGCAGTCACCAAAGGTGGGTGCTGATGTGGAAGTCAGGAAGTGCATGCCGATAAGGGCCTGATATGGATGTCTCCTCAGAGGCCTTCAAGAGTCTGACATATTCAGAGGCAGATGCTCACAACTAGCCATTGAACTGATCATGAGGTTCTCAATGGAGGAGTTAGAGTGAGGACTGAAGGAGCTGAAAGGGTTTGTGGCACCATGAGGAGAGCAACAATACCAACCAACCACAGCTCCCAGGGTCCTAACCACCAGCCTGGGAGCACTTATGGAGGGATCCAGGGCTTCAGCTGAATATGTCAGAGTGGAGGGCCCTGCCGGGCACAGGTGGAAGAAGAGATCCTTGACCTCATGAAGGCTGGATGCCCCAGGGGGTGGGAATTTTGAGGGTGGGGAAGTGGGAGTGGGGGAGGTAGGTGGGGGTTACATCCACGGAGAAGAAGAAGGAAGGGTAAGGGGATGGGGGTTCCTGGGTTGGTGGGGGATGGGGTAAGGGGATAACATATGAAATGTAAATAAAATATCCAATAAAAAAAATATCCCAGGACTCTAACAAAAGGAATGGTGCTACCCACATTCAGGGTGAGATTTTTATACCAGTTAACCAAATTAAGCCATTCTTTCACAGATGTGCCCACAGACAAACCTGATGTAGACAATCCTTTATTAAATTGACAATTAAAACTGTTCATCACATGTATAGAGTATGCTATATTTATTGATGTCCATCATTTAAATCCCAGTGTCCATCAAACTGAAGACTACTAGTAGTTTAGCTATCAGCTTTACATAAGGCTTTCTACCAGCCAATTTCTATTTCATGACCTTATCAAATTTTTCCACTACTCACAACATATATAAACTACTTTAAATTATAGTGAAAGAGAACATTTGAACACAGAAACATTCTAAATTATTAGGTAAATATGCCTAACTCTACATTCTCCTATAGTAATTTAAACCAGGGTACTAAATTTACCTGAATGTCATTTTGGCCACCCAAGAGACAGAGAAGCTACCCAGTTCCTTCTTCTTAATTTATGGGATATTCTCATAATGCTATATCCAGCATGGCCAGTCCACAGATGTGGAGGTTTGAGAGAAAAGAAACACACTAAGGAAAACCCACTCTCCCTTTCTGTCACTTGAACCCTCAGAGAGGGATTCCCTGAGTGTGAACTATGTGAACTCTTTTCAACCACTTGTCCTATTTGCTCCAGCCTTTCTTTCTTACAAATGCCTTCTTCTCATCCATACTTGAACCTTCTGTTTGGTATCACTCTACTTGAGGATTCGTCTCATGAACCCTTTCTTATCAACATAGTTTTCAGAAAATGTCCCTGGCAGATTCTACATCCCTGCTAAGATGTGCATTGTGCAGTATGGTATATTTCACTCCAGAGTTGTATTCTACTTTATTCCTCTCTGACAGGCCACAGAAAAGTGAGGTAGATGCCACACAGGCAGTATAACATGATAGTTCTTCTGACATGTGTGTGGGGGGATGGCAGAACTGCTGAGAGAGTAGCAAAGGAGATCAAGAGAAAATAGTGAGCCTTTTTTTTAAAATAATTTATTTTTTCTCAAATCGTTAATCATTCACACAGGGGTTATAACACAGAAAGGTAGGCTGTGGAGAAGGGAATGACACTGGAGTGTGGGTGTATTTTGTGTTTTGTCACCTTGGTCTCGTGGAGAATGCCTGTATACATGTGATGCACTAGCATAGCTCTCCATCGTCACTGCAAAGATTTTGTGTTTTGGCATTTTTAAGTTTGGTGCTCACTTTGATGAAGCTCACGGTATTGTACCAGGCTTTGAAACAATTGTCTATTCCTATGGCCTCAGGCTCTGTAGGAGAGGGACAGGCAAAGGATCTGTGCCCTGGGGTCTGGGAGACACAGCGAACACACTGCAGTGATGCCAGACACAGACTAGGTGTCAATCATTACACTTCATATCATCTGCAGATTGCCTGAGATCCTGATGTGCCATAGCACACGCAGGTTCTGAAAACACAGTGTGCAGCCCTCATGCCTACTGATGTCCTCTCCTTATATGCTCTGGCTCACAGGAATTTTAAATGAAAAAAAGTCAAGGAAAAAATTCATCTCCTTTCTGAATACCTCCTCTCCCTAACCCATAAAGCAAGTAGTACACTAGAAAAGATCCTTCTATGATTTGAAGAATGTTAATCTGTTTCACAGTTGGAGGCAAAACAGTTCCACGGAGGAGTATTTTAATGTACAACAAAATGCTTGCTTAGCTTCTTATTGTTAAAAAAAGGAGAGTCAGACTCCATCTAGTCCTGTTCGGTTGCATTATCTTCTCTAGCTATTCTCTCCTCCTCTGTGGCTGCCATGATGGTAAGGAACAAAGACATGCCCAAAGACACTGGGAGCCCACTTAGGATTCTAATGATGCCTTGTCTATCTCTACTTAGGTCAAAAAAAGCTAAATCCCCTCTGAAACCTAAAAAGAAGAACTATAATGCTATAAATAAAATATGCTTTTTAATTTCTGGGAAATGACCCTGCACCTATAGGCTAGCTATGGATCTACACGTCTCGTATCATCTGCAGATTGCCTCAGAGCCTGATGTCCCATCATATATGTGGGTTCCAAAAAAGCAATGTTGAGCCCCCCTCCCTACTCAATTTCTTATCCGAAGCATAAGCCCATGAGTGCATTCAGACACTTCATTGGCAGAGTTCCTCCTTGAGAAGATTAATTTCATGGCACATTTGTGTTGGGTGGTTATACAAACTATACTTTCCAAATTTAATGTGAGATCATGGGAAAGAGCAATGCTACACATGGAACAATGAGACAATGCTTTACATTTCAGCGACAGTTGTGATGACTATTGTTAATGCCATGACAATTACACAATCTGACGCTTTGAACAGGTTATGAATGACGAAAATTTTGCACTCTCCTGAGACCAGGTTGCAATGGAAAGGTTATTTCTTACTGAGGTCATTTTGTGTTAATAAGTCAAAATAGGACTTACTATCCAAAATAAAACTTAGTATCACATGCCTGTATATGCCTTATAATAGTAATATTTGACTTGGAGATTGGTTGGAACTCTTCAAATTACAATCTTTTGGTGTTTTACATTTTATTTTATCTACCTTATATGTATGAATTTTTGCCTGCATATATATCTAAGAAAATGACTGGTCCTCTGGAACTGGAGTTACAGAGAGTTGGGAGCTGTAGTGTGAGTGTTGGGAATTGAACCCTGGTCCTCTGTCAGAACAGACAGTGCTATCAACTGCTGATTCATCTGTCTATCCCCTGAGACTACATTGATCTTTGTTGGGAGGGGGGGACAGAGAGACAGAGATATAGAGACAGGGAGATATAAATGGAGAGAGACAGAGAGGGAGAAAGAGATGCCTCCAGCTCCCAAAACTTTAAAAGAGTTCTAGTGATTTTTGTCTCTTGTTTTGGGAGGGAAGCATGACAGAGGTTTTCTTAGGGAGCTTTGCTTCAGCAGATGCAGGAGATTCCCATCTTAATTGGTCTATGTCATACTGCTCTACCTGCCGGACAACCAATTATCATACATCCTAATCCTTCTGTGTAAGTGTTACTTGACTCTTCTCAGAAACCAGGATTTACAACTTCCCTTCTCCTTTTTGTCAGACAGGCTTGAAGAATATTTTCTCTCTCTCCCTCTCTGTCTCTCTCCATTTATATCACCCTGTCTCTCTGTGTCTGTCTCTGTGTCTGTCTCTGTCTCTCTGTCTGTCTCTCTGTCTGTCTGTCTCTGTCTCTGTCTCTGTCTCTCTCTCTCCCCCCACCCCAACAAAGATCAATGTAGGTTGAGGGGATGGAGAGATGAATCAGCAGTTGATAGCACTGGCTGTTCTGACAGAGGACCGGGGTTCAATTCCCAATACTCACACTACAGCTCCCAACTGTCTGTAACTCCAGCTCCAGAGGACCAGTCATTTTCTTAGATATATATGCAGGCAAAATATCCATACGCATAAAGTTGATGAAACAAAATTTAAAATATCAAAAGATTGTAATTTGAGGAGTTTCACTTGGATAGGCCCGACAGTGATTCCAGTGGTGATGTGAAGGGGTTTTAAAGTAAAGAGAAACAGTGTGGCCATGCAAGGGTTTGTAGCGTTAAGGAGGAAAGTGTTAAAAGGCTGAGCATAATGCTGTAATATTAGATGAGGATCATGTGCTCTGTATCCTAAGAAAGAGGAAAAAGGAGATTCCCTCAAGATGCACTTTATTTATGATGGAGAGGGATGTTAATCTCATTTAAACATAATACAATGTGGGGTGTGTGTGTGTGTGTGTGTGTGTGTGTGTGTGTGTAAGCATTCTGTGGCCCACAAAAATATACAAATTAAATATTTTCATAGATGAGAAGAGTAGCTATAATTTCCTTTTCAAAAGTCTGAGAAGAAGCAGCTAGAATAGAGTGGAGAAGAGGAAAGAAATCCACTGGGATAAAGGGATGTGTCTACAACAAATGGTGCTGTGTGTATTAGTGATTCTTCTACTGCCTACAGAAAATCTCCCTTTTAAAATCTGCCTGTAGTTTGGTGTCCTCAAAATTGAGTAGTAGCTTTTTGGAGAAAAATGTATAATATTGTGGTCGCTTAAAGTTCTGAGAGCAGCCTCAAAGTAGGACTAAAGCTGCAGAGGGTGCTGAGTGAGGTCCATCCAATAGTGGTCCAGGCCCAGTGCCACAGTATTGTCTGCCTTCCTGTCAGTCTATCTGTCATCTGTCTGTCTGTCTGTCTGTCTGTCTGTCTATTCATCTATCTATCATTTATTTATCTTCTAATTGGGAATGAATAAATAGAACTATGAAAACTGAGCTAGAATAATACTTTCTCTACTATTTACATAGCATCTCAAAAATAAAATTTTTTACAGCCTTGAACATTAACCTATCAAGTCATGATTTATTTGTATTGAAACAATGGAGGCAATTTCTGACTTGATTGATAGAGTCTCTCTAGAACCATGTTCTCTATATCACTCAACCAAAGGCATGGGCTGCAGTTGTGAAGTCTTTGTTATTATGTGCTATATCCCTCCCTTTGTCTCCTGGATAGGGCTTCCCATGCTTAAACTTCTCAGTTCTTTCATCAGCATAGTACAGTCTAGGGTATAGTTTTCCAGAGTTGTGACAAAGACTCAGGTAGATATATGGGTACTTCACAAGCTTAAATTTCAAAAGTTTGTATATAAATCAATTATGTTGAATGGTGACTGCATTTTCCCCATTGAAACTATATTATAAATTGTTCAGGAGACTTCATAAATCTCAGACCTAAACACTCTTTAAAATATATTCTCTTTACATGGTAGGATGGATTGTTCCCCCTTCCTCTGAACTTGGCATATATTTAGCTAGGTCAATGGGATTAAGCCTTGGTAGTATAACCCAACCCAGGGAAAGGTATTTTGTAGTAATTTTATGGGGGACTTCTGCCACACTCTATTCCACTTAGCTCCTGAGTAAATGACATAGAGACATCGGAATTTATTAACAAGCTGTTGGCACTATGCTGGGCAGGTTGTGAACTATTCTAATCTGACTAGTCTGTTAATAACCAGATAAAGGCTCCATTATTTGCCAACTGAGCCTAACTGTGTTCCATGAGTGTCCATGGGGTGAGCTTCTCTTGTCCATGTGCTCATGGTTCATCTTCTTGGTCCATCGTACCTCATGGTAACCTCCTTCTTTTCCTCTCCTTTGATCTCTCTGCTCATGGTCCCTACCTGAGATTCCCTCATTGTGTCTACAGTCTTTCTTTCCTCTCGCTCCTGCTCAGTTACAGGCTCTAGTTATATTATTAAGCAATTAAAGATTAGTGGGGAGCACTCCTTACACACATTGGTCAATACAGTACCTAAGTCCAGACTACTACCTGGTCTTGGGGAACAGGATTCGGCATCTGAATACACAGCACACAAGACCAACCCCGACAGGATCTTACTTAATAAATAGCTGAGATTGGTACATTGGGAAGACACACACTGGAAGTGGTGCAGGAGCTATTCTATCTAATCCACCTTGGAGCATAGGTTAGACCACAGTGAGACTATTACCATGTAACTCTGCCCTTAACTTAAAATTGAATGTAGGCTAAAGACAAGATCAAGATGCTGACTGAAAGCAGGGTAGCAAACGTGTGAAATGGGAGATAGACAAGAGGGCAGCTCAAGGAAAAAGGTTGATACTATTGTCTGGTGCTCTTACTATTCCTATGAGCAACTGATGGCCAGCAGAGTTTAAAAATACAATGTACAACTTCTGATAAAATGATAGGAAGCTACTAAGAAAATATATTTATCCCCGGGGCTTTCCTGGATCTTCCATACCTGTGTGAGAGAGGTCACACGAGGATGCTCCAGGTGAAGAAGTGACACTCTGAACCCATTAGTTCATACACCAGCACTGAAGGATCAGTACAAAAGAGGTACCATGAACCATAGAGATTAGGAAAGATGTACAGCAGAGTCAGAACCATTCAGTTTATACACAAAGGAACATTTGGGTGTGAGAATCACATAATGTAGAACCCTTAACTTAAGCTTCATGCGAAAATTTGCATACACCACCTTCGGTTCTGTTTCACCTGAAATCATCGCTGAAGGATTGACTACACATGTTTTCCAGTGAGGGCCACAAGAACTTTTAGGGTTGCAAAGGGAAAATCATCTATAAATGTCAGCAATCTTATCTGCCATCTTTAAAAAAATCAAAATAGAGACATTTGGTTAAAATGTTAACTCTAAATACACATCTCTACAACTATTCATCGAAATTCTTGATACTGATACTATTTGGGGCTCTTCTGTAAGCAATAACAGTAGACAGAGTTCGAGGTGTGAGAATTTACAATTTCTGTCAAATAGGAGAAAGCTATTGAGAAAACATATTTAGCCCTGGGGCTTCCCTGGAGCTAAGTTTCCAAACTTCTTAATTCTAGAGCTTAACTACCCTGGAAGCTTTGATCACACTAAAAGTGAATGTGAGGAGATTTCCTTTTTTTTTTTTTTTTGGTAGTTTATAAATGAGAAAAATGCTACTCTTTTCAGCTATATTATTAGTTCATATTAAGAGGCCCCCCAGATCTGGATATTGGTATCATGAAGAGCTTTCATACAATGTCCACGGATCGTGTTCCTAAGGAAGAAGACAATGAGAAAATCTTTAAAATTGACTTGAATTCAATGTGATCTGAGCTTATCTGTAAAGATCAGTATGTCAACAATGCCCTCATTTATGGAGAATAAGTTTCTCCTTGCTTTAAGGGCAAGCATTTTCTTCAATGCCTATATTTATTTAGCCTTCATCCCACCTTGGGAAACCCATGACTTTCTAGGATGACAATGTAAGATGTTGCTTAGTCCTGACAGTGGTCACCAGGCTCACAATGTGTGAGAAATCTTTCCTCAAGCCAAATTTCAGGTTGCCATTGGGGTCATAAAGGGTTCCATCTCTTAGGCCCAAGTAAGGAATGACATTGGACCCTATTTCTCAGGTGTGAGGCTATCCTGAAGCTTCTGTGCTTGCTTTAACTAGAGGATGTGGAATAATTGGCAAAAATTACAACACAGAAAAGTCATTTAAAGCCAAGTAACAATGTCACTGTCCTTTGCAATATCTGTTAGCCCCATCATAGATGTTTGAGCTGGAGTCCAGGAGAGCAGAGTCAAACACAGAGGGTAGTATACAAGATTGACATGTTCTTGTAGAAAGGACAATGTATACCTCCTAGAATATGATTATCTTTAACAAAGAAAATGGAGCAACACTTGCTATAGTAACTACATTAATGAACTGCAAAAACAATTGTTAGCTTTAGTAAGTCAGACACAAATCAACAATGATGACACAATCTCACCCATATGTGGAATACTGTAAGGCTTAACTCATAGTGGTTCTCAATGACTTGGCTTACAGAACTAAAATAAGAATGTTTGTTAAGAGGGCAAACTATTATTTTTAACTAAGTAAGTTCTGGAGAGATTTGTATAGAATGATTATGGTTACTAATAATATACTGCATACTTAAAATGCAGAAAGAGAGGGTATCTTACATATTCTATCCAGCATGCACAAAGATGAGTCCATGTTGTTATTGTAGCTTCACTGAAAATCATTTCACAATGCATGCTTTTATTGCAAGATCGTGTCATACACCTTGAATACAATGATTGTCAACAATACCTCAATCAAAAAGTAATTCTTTTGATCTGAGGGAGGGTAGCAAAGGAGGAGAGTGGCTAAGAACAAAGTATAATAACATGCATGTATGAAGATGATACTTTGGATTAAATGCCTTACTTTGGATGCTAGCTTTAAATTTTTTTGACAAGAAATTTTTAAAAAGATAAAATTACTATATTTTCCCTTGATGATGAATTTCCTTACTGATTCTTTCCTTGCACTGAAATGTTGTGTTTTCGTTTCTTACACTAAATTTTAAATAAAAATGATGGTCTTGGCCAATAAAGTGCCTCCCTTCTCCTGAGCAAATGTGAATAATTTTGTATGTCTGTGTAAATTTATTTATTTTCTTTACTGTAATGAACACATAATCAATAAAAGAAGTTTGCATAAAATTCTAAGAAGTATTTCATACATACATACACGCAAATGTGTGTGGCTTATAATTTATATAATCTTTCAATAATTGATTAAGCATTTCTGATGGCTAAACAAATCCAATTAATTCTTTTTTTTTTTTTTTTTTTTTTTTTTGGTTTTTCGAGACAGGGTTTCTCTGAGTAGCCCTGGCTGTCCTGGAACTCACTCTGTAGACCAGGCTAGCCTCGAACTCTCGAACTCAGAAATCCGCCTGTCTCTGCCTCCCAAGTGCTGGGATTAAAGGCGTGCGCCACCACCGCCCGGCCTCCAATTAATTCTTTTTCTTCTATACAGAGAGATTTCCTCAAAACATTTTTTCACCTAGTGCATTGTAGAAATACTGTCTGGATTCAGAAATCACTTTATAAGTACCAGACATGTTTATCAATACTACATTTCACAAAGTTGAATATGAACAGAAAATGTATCAGCCATGTCTAAGATAGTACCTTGTTCCAGTAACCGAGAATGTAACATGTCATTGAGTTCTCATAAACCCTCAATGTAGTCCCTACTATATGGATGAGGGATTTGGAACACAGATACATTAACTTATTTCCTCAAAGCAGTAGAGATATTTAATCTGAAACTCACTAACCCATAACAACATCAATGTTTACATTTCCTACCATAATGCACCGCAATAACTTGTCTTTAAATAGGTGAATACTCCGGAGTCTTGGAATGACTACTCTGGCCTTCTCAACCTTAACATCTAATCTTTTAATGAGATTATTCATATTTATATATGCTATAAAAAGTGTAGTTTGGTCATGCCAGGGCAGTTGATTTTGTATGTATACTCACTTTATTTTGAGGAGAGAGAAAATTTGACTCTGGGTAATTTTTCATGTCATCCAGACCTAGTTTCAGCATCAAACCTACATAGCGATGTGATGTGGGATAAACATCCTGGTAACATCTCAAAATGTCTGTGTTCTTTTTATAAAAGAGTAAAACGAGATTATTCAAAGTCTGGAAGGAATTTTATGTTGGTTCAATAAGTTGAGAGAAAATGTGAATCCATTCATTTCCTATCTTAATTGAAAGGACACCTGCAGGCTTTATTGATTAGGCTTCTTAGCAATAATTCTGCTTCCTTAATTAGTTCTCTTGCAATTACATGGAGATTAATTTTCACTCTGAGTATCAAATCATAGGAATCAAATAAAAATATTTATTAAGTGTCTACTGAGTGTGAGTCACTGTGAAATGAAAATTATGGGAAGCTAATGAGGTCAATCTGTTGTCCTCTATTTAGGGACGTTGTTTATCCTTTATAATGTTTTCTCTAGGTCCTTGTCTGATGGGACTGTGACTATCTCATCCTAGGTAAAAAATATTTCTGGAGAACTTTGTTTTCCCAGATGATCATGTATCTGTTTGCATGGATCCCTGCCACTCTTGCCTTCAAATCGTCCACTATTTGGATACCAATACCCTCACATGGCCAAGGAACCTGCTGCTTTTCTTTTTTTTCAATTCTTCTACCTATTCTGATCATAGTTCTCTTGTTTTCTCTGTAAAAATCTGTACACATCATTCCCAGCCAAAGAACACATGAACCCCACACTCAGTGGAAGTCATGAAGCCCAAGACAAACTCGCTAGAGCTTCATTCACTATGAGTGGTTTAGGGATATGACCCATTGAAACTTTTCCTGAGTTTTACTGAAATCATCGAGCCCTGCCTTTATGTTATCATTCCCTCTAAGTCCAGATCTTCTGGAGGTCACTATGTAGATAAACTCCATCATTGTGGGGAGCAGAGGAGGCTTGGAGTGAGTGGGTAGGGATTGGAATATATCCTGAGAGAATGCATGTTAACAAGGACTGATGCCACAGACATGCAGGAGCTGTCAAAGCCTTCCTCTTGTTAGTGTGGTGATATTAGCAGTGTGTGCAAAAGCGAGCAACTGCAGTTTCTTCCTTCTGGATGTTTACAACCTGAGACTTTGCCCTTGTAGAGATCTCCCACAGGGATGAGCTAGCTTCTTCTTCTCATACTGTATAGAATAAACTGGTTGAGGTTCTGTGTTATTGCATGGCTCCATTCCAACCATGCAAGCACAGACTACCCAACTCTAGCTTTATTTTATACACATCTTTTTATACATTTCTTCACTCCCTTGTTGCTCAGTTAGGTTTCCATAACAGCATCATGCTGGATGCAGCATATTTGTCTGTGAGAGAGCAGAGATGAGGAAGACAAGAAGAAAACCAGAGACCAGGTCCAACTGCCATCATGAAAACATTTGGATGAACCAGATGTTGTCCAGGACCCATCAACTGCTATTCTGAAATAATGAACCCAGGCTGGGCTTCAGTATTTACTATGATAAATTTCCCTTCTAAATGCAGCAGAATCAGGGGAGGCAGCAGTTGCCCTAGTTGTACAGCCATTGACCTCTTAATTTACATAATTTCTCTCTGACAAGTTTTCTTGCCTTAAGCACCTTCAATAAGGAACTAAAGGGCTACTGAATTTGGAAAATCTTGTGTTAGACCTTTGCTCCAATTGATTATGATTTTGATATCTGACCAGACCACCTGAAAAGAGGAGTACAGAGATGTGTTCTACCTTGGCATCTTCTTTATTTCTAAACTGTCATAGTCTTTTGTACTTAGCCTTTATGAAATAGAGACAGCTGTCAGGTAAGACTTAATAGAGCATGAATTCAATTAAGGCATTTTTCACAGAGCCAGGAAGATGCCTGGTGCTTCCTAGCCTATCTTCATCAGTTATGAGTGATATGGTTGGGATGTTCTTCACATAATGCACAATTGTTCAAAAGTTTCTGGCTCGTTTTATTCAGCTTGTATAATTGTGCCACTAACAGAGAGCTTCACCTTCATCATGGAGATTGACATTCTGTATACTAGAACACCACAATTCTGGTTCAGATGCCTTATGACTTTTCTGCAACAGTTGCTCTTCTCACTAGAGTCTTTGTTTTTAACCATCAGCGACATAAATACCTCAAAATGCAGGAACCTTGACTACCAGTGCATTTACCGGTGGCATTATATTTACATGCAATAGAGCATGGCTTGGTGGATTACCACTGTCTTAGTTAGGACTTTGTTGCTGAGAAAAGCCTCCATGACCAAAACAACTCTTATAGTGGAAAACATTTAATTGGGGTTGGCTTACATTTTCACAGCTTTAGTCTATTATCGTCATAGTGGGGAGAATGGTGATGTGCAGGCAGACATGATGTTGAAGAGATAGTTGAGGGTTCTGCCTCTTTATGCAAATGCAGCAGAAGGAAACTGTACCACAATGGGTGGAACTTGAACATATGAGACCTCAAATCCTGAATGCACAGTGACACACTTTTTCTAACAAGGATATATCTACTCCAATAAGGCCATACCTCTTAATAGTGCCACTCACCATGGACTCAGAAACATGAGTCTATGGGGATCATACCTATTCAAACTACCACAATAGCTTTGGAGACAGATACTATTTTAAATAGCTCCTGCTGTGACCCTCAAGATTCTTCAAGATGTCTCTAACAGTGAGATCAGCATTCCATATTCCATAAAATACACATGCATCTATAAAATACTCAAAGTGCTTTGATACTTGACTAAATACTAGACAGAGAAAGAAGTATGGAAGGGAGCTGAGAGTGATGTGAAGGCCGATTGCCAGCACCGCAGACTTTCAGACAAGAGGAGGAAATAAAAGCCCCTTTAGCCAGCAGATTCAAGATTCCACAGAGGATGAGGAATGTATGTGAGCATGGATACCTGTCTTCCTGTTTAACTCTAGTTGCTGGAACTTCTCCTCAGAAAGGCAAAGCACTGAGTCACTCCAGGTAGTAGACTGTAACCTGTTAGATTCTCCCATCCACATAGACAGGAACTTAGGACCCACACAGAAAGAGGATGCTGAATGAACACCCAGGAGATAGAGGAGGATAAAAATACTATGATAACAAAACATTGGTTGTCCCCAAGGAAGATGCCAAATGTGACACAGCCAAAGTTCAGCTAATTAATGACACTTCATCAAAGTAAGGTTACATTTACTACTTATGTTAGGGACAGGTTCTAAGTGATATAGAGGGAGGGGCTGGCAGAAAGTTTGAGCCATGAGGCCCACAACTCTGAATACAGGTGTGAAGAAACCTGAAGCAAAGGCTCAATTGTTCCTTTCCATGGCCTGGAAAGCAAAGACAATGAGCAAATGGTTTGTTGATTTATTAAATTAGCAGAAACGAACTACTCCACAGCCAAAGGATTGTTCTAAACTCACTGCCTTCTCCAGTCATAATGAGACCAAAGCAACAGGAAAAGTGGTCCATAATCTTCAATAGGTAGCTGCACTTGAGACTAACATATCAGCTATCACATAGGGAGCTCTTCCTACTTCCTTCACGGATGTGCCTACCTTGCCCCTTTTGGAACCTGGCATCTTGCACTTTATTATCCTGATAAACTACCTTGGAAACTTATTTAAACAGATTCTGGTTCAGCTGCAGGTTGTGAGTGTAGCCTAAGCTCTGTGTTGCTAAGTACAGAAGGGAAAATCACACTGCTGTGCAGTTTGTACCAGGAGCAAGAAAATGTTACTATTTAGCATGCTTCGGACCCAGCGAAATGATAGAGGTAGAAAGATGACTCAGCGTTAAGGTCTTGTACTGTTCTTGCTGAGGACCCAACTTCAGGTCTCGGTACCTCCATGGGGTGGCTCACCACTGCCTGTAACTTCAAATCCAAGGGACTTGAAGCCCTTTTGTGATATCTAGGGGCATTGCATTAGCATGGATCTCTCCCTCCCTACACACAGATTATATAAATACATATGAATAATTAAAAGAAAAAATTGAAAATAAGTAACTGGATGTACCAGAATATGGCTCAGTAGTAGATAATGTCCTTAGTATATAGGTGAGCCTGGATCAATTTCTAGCATCATAGGCATGATCCCATGCAATCATAGCACTTGGGGGCAAAATTGGAGGCAGGATGATCTGAAATTTAAAGTGATCTTTGTCTGAACAGCAAGTTCAAGTCTAGCCAGGACTGCATGAGACTCTCCCCTCACTTCCTCAAAAGCAAAGAGGAATCAGCTGGTGAAGTAATGAAAGAGTTGATTGTTGAATTTTTATGTAGAGGTTTATTCTGTGTAATATTCTATAAAAGCTATAACTGGAAAATGAAACAAATGTATTGTGGGCATTTTAAAACTACTTTAAAAACTACTTTAATCAAACTATATTTTACCACCATGTTTGTGAAACTGTACTTTAAAATATATTCATTCAATACAAGAGGAGGCCTGCCATTCCATAATTGAGAAAAAGTTCTCAACACAGGGCATCATTGTCAAGGAAGAAACAAGTAACCTCAGCAGAGAGAGGATGTGATGAAATATATGGTGTATACACAAGGACATACATATGTACACAGAGGCCCCCTCACATACATGAGCTTACAAATGTACACACATACATGTATGCACATGCATGCTCCCATACACACATGCACACATTCACACACACATTACACACATGAACACATGTACACATATGCATATACAGGCACACATGGACACATAAGCACAAACACATGCACATATAGGCACATACACACCACCTTCTGAAGAATACAAATACAACTCATGGTTATGAATTTCTCAATTTACTACTTTAATTTTTATTTTAAAATTAACCAGAGAAATAAAGAATAAAAAGAAAGAAGAGAAATGCAATTCTACGAGATTTTCACAACATGGCAAGGACTACAAATCTTCCATATTTGGGGACAATAGTCTCCACAAATAGAGGGATGTAGACCACAGAACAAGACTCTATGTCATACAAATAATGTACCTAAATCTTTGCAGACTTTGAGAGACAATAACTAATAGTTGATTCACTCATTTTCAAATTGCTTCTGAGGGCACAGGGACCTACATAGCCATCAGAACCCAGTGAGGACCATGAGGTCTTAGTTCTCTCTACCTTGATGACGCAGCACACCATCCCAAATTTCATTCCTACACACAACAGTGCACGTGAAAACTGTTAAGAGCAGTAGACAACATCATGGGTGCACCAACAGTTTGGAAGTTCTTGATCCAAATACATGTGTTTAGAACTTGTTTTGGCCAGGCAGTTCTTGACTCTCTGCCTTTGTCTTTCTAGCTGGCTAAGGCTAGACCTTTTCATAATCAGATCAGGCCTTCAGATACCCCTCCAATCCTGCCTATTGCAGGGAAACTTTCTGCACTGGCGTCAATATTCACTTGCCACAAAGAAGAAGTTATAGTTCACATAGGGAGGGCTGGGTAGGTACCTAAGAGACACAATGAGGGTTTAAGGAGGAGGGGCTTTGAAATTGGGCGGAGTTCATTTTCAAGTCTGCACTTCTCTCTTTGATTTCAGTCAAACCATCTGGCTTTTTGAGGTCACTTTCCAAATATGAGCACACAAATTCTCTTTTCAGAGTTGCTAGAATGCAAATAAATCTATAGTAAACATGAGACACATAGTACAGCACCTCATGTGCCAAAGACGATCCAAGTCTAGCATGTCTGTTTGATAAAGTAACTGTGTCAGAACTGTGGCCAGCGATGAATGCAGTCTAGCATGTGTGTAGATGGCAGTGTGCATCACAATATCAAAAGGTCAGATAGTGCTGGAAGTTTTTGCTTGGTGCTCCAGTGGCCTTCCCACTTGACAACCTTATGAGACTTTCCACACCTCCCATGGGTTTCATGTTTAGTTCAGACTGGAATTTTCAAGTTATTTGAAGATAAAATGTATTTTATGTGGGATGCCTTAGCTAAATGTAAAATATTTGACAAATCTGTCATCATAATACATCAGGAGGAAAGCAGTTAGTGGGAGTTTGAAAAAATAATGAAGAATTTGAGGAAAATCAGACACCAAATAGGAGCTTATTATCTACCATAAATTTCAAAGAATCTTTACCTAAATTAGTGTCAATTTTATCTGAGTTATAAAATACGAATGCCAATAATACCTCATTTCAGTTTGAACTATTTTAAGTCCTTAAAAGGAATTCTTCAGTGACTAGAGTTTCAGAGTCAGATTGAAGGAGAGCCTGTCTTGATCACTATTTTCTGATTTTATCAGATGTTTAGATCTTCCAGGCATTGTGCTAAGTATTTTACATATTGATTTCACATACACATGCTATGGCTCATTGTGTCAGGTAATATTGACATCCTTGTTTTACAGGACTGGACAACCGAAGCTCAGGAGGTAAAGATCTACTTATCTGTGCTAATGTCAGCAAAGCATAGAAACCCCCTTCCACTTCCAACTCCATAGCTAGAAAACATCAAGCCACCCACTGACTTTCAAACAAAGCTTAGCCAGAAAATGCAATCACCTCCACTCCCCTCTGCAATGGCCCCTCTGTGTCACTTCATCCTCTGTTTCTTCTGCACTTCCATTTAATGGCCATTTGACTCTCGATTGTCAGTCATTTGAAAAGTTAAGGAAGGATGAAGCTATCACTAATTGATTTTAAAGTAAGAGAAAGAATGGTTCTAAGTCCAAAAATTGTATCCTTCGCCACAAAAATAAAAGCTATCATTATTGAATATTTTTTCCGAGTGGCTGGGGCGATAGGATAGTGCCTTGGAGAAAACATTACCCCTGTGTGTACAGAGGAAGTATGAAGTGAGTTCAGTGAGGTCACTCTGTTAGTGACTGGGAGAGAAGGACCATTAGCTGATAAAATCTCATCCTGAGGATGAAGCTGCCACATCTAATCTTTACAACCACTCGGTGTTTTGTCATTCTACTGGTTTTTGTTTTTTTTTGTTTTTGACAGGGTCTCTCTACATAACCTTGGCTGTCTTGGAACTTTCTATGTAGACCAGCCTGGCCTCAGTCTCAAAGAAATCTGCCTGCCTCTGCCCTCGATCTCGATGTGCTGAAATTAAAGGTGTGTGCCACCAAGCCTGGCTGTATTGTTAATTTTTTAAAAGAGTTATTTGATTGGTGTGTACATGTGTGTCTATATGAGTGTTGGCCATGTGTTTAGATGTGCGTGTGGTGGCCAGAAGATGGAATCAGATTCCCTGGAACTGGAGTTACTGCTAATCGCCTGTTTCAGAGGTCTCTCACCCCCATGGCCAGCCCTAAGCAGTTTTCTTGCCCTGGTTCCCAAAAATGAAAACACTAGAGACTTGTAATGTACCAGCCAGATTTATAACGATAAATCTCTAACCCCAAAATGCTCACACAAAGAACACAAAACTCAATTGGTATAAATACAAACTTCATAACTAGGTTGGACAAATGTACCCTACACTATTACTGTATTGCCCATCTATGAAATCCCTAGTTATATGGCTCCTAAGGGCCACATGGTTGTGGTTCATCTTCTTTGTCCTCCATTTTCCTCTGCCTTCTGTCTCATCTATCTTTCCTCTTCTTTCCCCTCTCTAAAACTTTCAGCTCCTCCTTTTCTCCCACTGCCCAATCACAGGCTCTAGCCTTATCCAATCAATTAAGATTTCATCTGACCTAACCTGAATACATGATCTACTCCTTGTTGGGGGAGCCTTCTTGAGGGAGCAGAAAATACAAACAGCAATCCAAAACAGTTACAGAAAACTATAACCCACCTACTGTGGGTCCTACTAACAGAACTTGGATCCTCTGCAGAAGCAGAAGGAACTATTAATTGCTGAGCACCATCTCTCCAACTCTGTCTTCAGGTTTTGTATGGGGCTTTGTTGGAGGGCCCTGCTGCTGAAGGTTGCCATCTACCATATCAGGACAGCTCTCCAAACTCTGAACAAAGTGGAGGACTACCTTCTCCCAGTGGGGGTTCCAGCTCTCTGCCTGACCTTATTTGGAAGATGAGCAACGGTGCCTGGCTTATCCTAAGTGTACCCTTTGACACAGTTTCCTGCAAACACTCTCCACTTGCTCCCCATGATCATCAAGTGTTGTGCTTCCACCACAATGATAGGCTTCTACTGCTTCATGCGAATGGAGCACATCTGGACACCTAGCAGGCAAACCCTCCAGCTGCTGCCCTTTTCCTCTATATTCCCCTGACCCTTGAAATAAAGTTGAGCTGCCTCTCTGAAGCTGACCCTGGCAGTCTGTGATTATATAATACAGGCTTCTCAACCCAGTCTCCTTCGACTCTGTACCCCTCATCTTTGTGGGCCAGTGGCCAAAGAGTCCTGATAAAAGGGGGAACTCACAGGTATATATATATATATATATATATATATATATATATATGTCATTGGACTTTATTAGATAAGTGTCTTGAAGCATTATTTAACTTTCTTTTCTGCCCATTTTCTTTCACTTTCCTAAAAGGTATAGTATAAAACAAGCTACACAGAAAAAGATCAGAGAAACAGAATTTCTAAGGTCTTCATCCAATGAGAGTCTGGGGGTGTTGTCCACAAGCTCCATGACACAACTAATCACATTTCTTCTGTCTTGATGCCTTGTGTTAACTAACGCTTCTCCATGAAGAAATCCCGTAAAGCTTCAAATCTATGTTGCTTTCTTTATTGACCTGGTACTTCATCAGAGTAGGTCATTCTTGTAACTGTTTTCATACCTGTTGTACTGAATAGCACAACTCTCTTTGGATCCGTGAGATTACTCTTAACAAAGGTTCAAGTTGGGAGTGGTTCTCTATGTGGAAGTATTCTGGGCTATAATCTGTGCCATCTGGTCAGTTGATATACAACCCTCATCAACATAATTCATCATCTGTACCCACACTGTGGGTTCTGCATTCTGAAAATGTATAAGGCCCTGATCAAAAGTCCAAAGGCAGCCAAGGAGACTGTAAATATGAGAGTAAGCAATGTTACATCTCATCGTCCCTTCAAGAAACTCTGTCTTTAGTTGAGCACCTGTGGTTCAAAACTCTTGCGGGGCATGTGGGGCGGGGCCGGTGTGTCATCCTGGGAGTCTGCACTCTGCAAGCAGCCGCAGGGTCCCGGAGCAGTGGCACAGGGGAGAAGGGGATGCCTGGAACAGAGTCGGGGCAGCCCTCGAAGGTCCAGGTGCACTCTTGTAGGGGAGAGCTCCGCAGGCCGCTGGAGCAGGGAGAGTGCCCCGTGGATGGCTGCAGCAGGGAGCACAGGGAGAGCTGAAAAGGCTTTCCCTGCTGCTTGAGTTTCCCACTTACACGAAGAGTCCAAAGTCCCAGGAGACATGTGGAATTGAAGACATGGAAGTTTTATTGGTCATGTTGATAGTTGTATCTGGATGGTGTGCTCTCCCACAAAATGCCAGAAGGGGCTTGCTTATACTGGGGAGTGGGGAAAAAGGAGGGGCTAGGGCCTTTAGGTAATATGTAAATCTTGAGGCAGAGACCTGTTTCACGACCTCTACCTGCACCTTAAGTGATCCACTGCATGTTAGGTCTTGGGTTCTGGGGCGTGGTCAACACCCCAGGACTTCCACAGCCCCACATCCCATCCTGTTTTCTTACATAAAAGGAGGGGAATCTCTGAAGGTGTAGGAGATATAATGTAGGCCACATGTGGGGATGTTACTCCCATGTGACAAATGACTGTGGGCCTCTCTGTGAGAGGGACTGTGGAGGGCTGAAGCTGAGGGAGCAAGAGGCCTAGGAAGAGCTTGAACACCTTTCACCCCAGTGGGTATCCCCAGGTTGCCAGGGTTCTAAAACTCTTCTACCAGGTTTTCCGGCCTTTTCTCATAGTTCACCACCCACAATTCCCTCTCTTAGGAGAGGTGTCATCTGTAGTGAAAATTTTGGATGAGGAAGTCAAAAGAAAACACCACACAGGCCAGGGTGTGTAGCATAACCAAGCCAAGGGTAATGGGAATTCAGGGTTGGGTTGGGAAAGCAAGGAGTCATTGAATTAATTAAATACATATTGTACAATTCGAGAGTAATGACATCTGATTAATCTAAATAAACATTATGATTTCCTCACTAACATGCCACTTCACTTATGTGACTTTGGCAAGAGTTCATCTGCAGCTGGAAGGTCTGGGTTTGTCTTCCATCTCAGTGTATGTTTCTGTGTCTTAGCAAGCATCTCTGGGTTTTCAGTCAGACCAGAAGACTGGGAGAAGGCAGCTTGGCAGGTTCCAGAAGGTGACGCTATCTCTGGATCTCAGTGTCAGCGTGTCTCTGGAGGCTGCAGTCTGACGAGATGTCTGGAGAGGGGGCAGCTTGGCAGGTTCCAGGAGGTGGCGCTGTCTTGGAGTCAGCTTGTCTCTGCTGGATCTGTGGGTATAATCACAGGGAAGCAGCATCTCCAGCGGGGAGATGTCTGGAAAGCCTGGATATCAAGCATTAAATTACTCCTGGAAAGTCAAAGGTGTTTGAGGAAATTTTAGTCCTGAAAGGTATCTTCGAGTCTGGTTTTGGATGGCTGAAGGAGAAAACATTGTGTTGATAGTTTCTGGAATAGGCATCCACAGTTTGTCTGTGAAAGGAAATTAGTTTTTAATTAAAAGCTGAAAGATGTTTATCAGCATGTTGATTTAAACTGTGGAAGTAATTTAGATAATTTTCAAACCTTGAAGAAATTTCAAAAGTTGAAGAAAGTGTTGTACATATATCACAAATATTAGAGAGAAAAGGAAATATTAAAACAAAAGGCGAAAAATTTTGGTTGAAAAGCACAAACATTATTGTAGGCATCCCTGTTTGGGAGAAAATTATTAATGAAGGTTTAAAAATCAGTGGGGGGGAGGGGCTACTAGAAGCCAGGGCATTTCCTCCTTTGTTTTCTTAGAGAAAGAAAAGAAAGGCCAACTTTGAAGAAAAGCTCAAAGCAAGAAACATAGGAGCTTGATCTGAGCCATGGGACGAAGACACCTAGAGGCAGGCATGGAGCCCAGTAGCTCTTGGGAGAAGCTGGCAGGCAGCTCTCAGTCGGAGGGGGAGGGGAAAATCTCTACTGGCAGGCAGAGGGAGGGAGATTTTTTGGGGGAGGGGTAAAGAATGCAGATTCTTTGTCTTAGAGAACACGTGGAGAGAGAAACCTAGTCTTTTGAACTAGGCAGGAGTTAGACTGTAGTTAACAATTAGAGAAAAGACGTTAGCCAGAAACACAAGAAGGAGAGAGGGAGTGGATGGTGAGGATGGAGATGTAGCTCATGGTTCTCGCAGGTGCCAGCGGGGAGAGCTTTTGGAGCTGGCTTTATACACATTGTCCACCACTAACGGGGGTGGGGGGAGATGGTGGCCTGTGTGCCTTGGGAGTGCACGGGCATAAGGTTGTCCACTCCTGTCTGGAACAGTTGTCTCAGGGAGGTGGAGATCACCACAGTGGAGTAGAAGTGGGCACAGAAAGCTTGGTACTCAGGTGGGAATGAACAGGGCATGTGGCTGTGTGCTTGGACAAACCAGCGTGCCGATATTGACCTCTATTCTGAGGGTCAGTGGACATGTAGCAGAATAGGGGTGCACTGAGGAAACAGAAAGAGTCTAGATGCCGCACCCTGTTGGAAGTGGCTTGTTCATTCTTGTAGTCCATGCATGTCATGTCCCACGTTGGTGTGCCAGCTGTGGATCCACTTCCAGATGGGTCCCACTAGGATCTCTGACCTGGCGATCGGTGGCTGCCTAGCTTCCTCTGTCCTTGGGCAGCCCAGGAGGGACGATGGGAGGGGGAGACAGGAGAGTCTGCTTCTGCCCCTGCCACCAACTGCATCTCAGTGTCTCAGTGGCGATGGAGAGGAGGAATGTGTTACAGCTCTTTGAAAAGTGTTATAGCTCTTTGAAGTGCCTCAGAGAGGCACTGGCTGGTCAGCGGAGAGGGGAGGGATGTAGAAAGAAGCTCTCAGACACCGGGAAGAATCTCACACACCTTTACTTTTGAGCTTGGCCTATATATACAGTTTTGGGGTGGGTTAAGGTCTGCCAACAGGTAACCCCTATTGGCTTGGTCTGAGAGCTTGGGAATGCCTCATCTGCATGATGGTGCTCCTCCTATGTGACCAATGACCATGGACCTCTCTGTGGGAGGGACTGTGGAGAGCTGAAGCTGAGAGAGCCGGATGTCTGGGAAAGCCAGAAGCACCTTCCGTTCCAGTGGCCTTCTTCAGGCCAGGGTGCCGGGGTTCTAAAGATCTTCCACCAGGCTTTCCGGCCTTTTCTCATAGCTCACTGCCCCACAAGCACCTGCTCATAATAATAGCCAGTAGCAACTTGCTTATCTATTCATAAATTATTATAATCTGTTTTGTCCCTCACCAAACGCCTTCAGAGAAACTGAGCTACACCCCAAGTTAAAATCACACATGGTTCTCAACATCATGAAATTCACAGCTTATCCAAAACATTTATTAGACATGTGTCTCCTTACAGCATTGAAAAACTTACATGTAAAAACATCTCTAGAAAATGTATATTATTCACATACTGCTAATAAGTAGAAATTGCTAACATTTTCTATACAGATAATTTCTTCTAATTCTCAAAACTGCACAGGTGGTTTAGAATACCAACAATGTCATAGGTTAAGAAAATGGAGTATATATTTTTTAAAGATTTGCTTTTATTTTCATTTCCTTCTCCCTCTCCCTCTCCCTCTCCCTCTCCCTCTCCCTCTCCCTCTCTCTCTCCCTCCCTCCCTCCTTTCCTCCCTCCCTCCCCACCTCCATTCCTCCCTTCCCACCTCCATCCCTCCCTCCCTGCCTCCATCCCTCCCTCCCTTCCTCCCTCCCTCTCTCTCCCTCTCCCTCCCCACCCCTCTGTGTGTGTGTGTGTGTGTGTGTGTGTGTGTGTATGTGTATGCATACATACAAATGAGTATATTAATATCCAAGGAGGGTAGAAAATAGTGTTAGATCCTCTGGAGCTGGAGTTATAGGCAGTTGTGAAATGCCTGGTATAGGGGCAGAAAACTAAATATAGGTCATCTGGAAGAGAAACAAACACCTTAGCAACTAAGCCATCTCTCCAACCCCATAAAATGAGGCTTTTAGGCATAGATAGCTCACATAGATAAACCAAATGATAAGTGATAGGTCTGAATTTCATCCCAGGTCTTCAGCAGGAAAGTTCATTTTTATTTCTCAGGATTGCTATGATACCACGGTAATGTCACTTTGAATTAATATTCATACTGTCACTTGACTTTTAACATCTTTTCATTTCATTCCCCATAATGTATAAACACAAATATGTTGTGCATACACATTGACAGAGCAGTAGTTAGTCCTAGTAAACTAACGAGTTGGATTATCCTTGTTCCTCATTCTAGCCCCCCCCCCCATCACCCAGGCTCACCATAACACTTTCCAGCAAGCCTCAAGATGTAGACATTAATGATGCTAGTATTATCTGAGTAGATATTTGATCTATTTTAAACGATTTTTTGAGATGGTCACATTAAAACTTCTCAGATGAATTTAGTAGTAGAAGAAGGAATGTAGTCTTCCTTTACATTTCACTTATTTCTATTTGTTGAAGGGTTTTTGTTTTTTATATAGAATGGTCTTCTTGCAATCCTCTGGGTGCTAGAATAACAGATGTCACCAGGCCTGGCTAGAGTCATTTTAAAATAATATCCTGTCATCCAGTGGATGTAGTCCCTTGTACGTGTAAGTGAGTTGCAGAAAGAACAGATAGACTGGCAGTTGTTATCCTAAACACTTTGAAAGTTATCTTTGCAACTTGATCATGTCTAGACAGTCACTGTGGACAGTGTTATCATTGAAACATTCTTTGCCACCATAACAATATAAACATATCTGAAAATAGTAATGGAACATATTTAGAAACCCAAAAATGTCACATAGAATAAGTTACATGATGCATCCCATGCATTTGATAATGTTTAGCAGGATCAGAATGAAGCAGATTGCTGAAGCTTTAAATGTTTTCTGAAGCAATATGGGAAAATAATGAATTTTAAATTTTTCCTGAAGTTAAACTAGCTATTATGAACTTGATTCAGAAAGACATGTTTTAGGGTAGCTCATTTTAAATCAGCATTTTCTAACTGAATCAATTGATACAGCAACAAAACTGGTTGATAGTGAACTCAAAACCTGAGGTGACCACAGTGTGAAAGTGAGAGGGCTCATGGAGAGCATGCTTCCTGTGAGTATACTGTGTGCATGGTGTGGTGTTTTAATTACTGCAAATGTGATTCCTACATATTGGTTATTAGGAATAATATCATTTTCCATTAAATTTTTGAACTGGTCATTCCAGGTACATAGGAAAAATCTATTAATTTTTGTTTATGTTTTACAATAAGCAATTTTATTTCCATTTAATTCACCTGCACTGTCCAAGTAAGCACCAATCATAATTTGAAAATTAAGAAAATTTGCCTCCTCTTTTCCAAAACAGATTTCTCTTAAGACAGAAACAGCAACATAACATTAAACATTTTTGGTTGTAGCCAATATCCTTATTTTATTCTGAGTTTTAATGACATTACTGTGAATTTTTCCTAACTATTGGTTTAAAATAAAATCATTAAGTTAAGGAAATAAGGGCTCACCTCTAAGTACCTCGGGGTTTTAAGAAGAAACATGTGCTGATTTTTTTTTTGGAAAAGATTTTGGGGTATTATATGCCTAAGATATAGACAGAAAAGAGTTCTGTGATTGGCCTAAAGTAGAAAGGATAGCATCAAGGGGCTGCAGTAACAGCTGGCATGCAGGGCTGAGTAGAGGGTCTGATTCAAGAGGTAGATTGATGCTAATGAGGAGAGAGGTGTGAGGAGTCAAGAGGCATGGACTTGAGCAGAAACCTGAATTTGAATTCTAAGCTTTTAGGGACCTAGACTACATCAGGGGAGGACACAAAGTGAAAACTTAAATAATGAATGGGTTTGAGGAATTTCTGTCTTCTGGTTTTCTTCATGGACCTCTGTCTAGAAATATTGCATGAAGACCATGATAATCGTGGAATATGAAATAATGGAAGTTTGGTCAGGTTGTCACTCAACCACTCTGCTTGGGAAGAGTCTATGCAGGAAGCCAGTCCAGTAGGTCCATGAGTACAGAGTTTGTACAGCTGACATGTGGAATTAGATCAGGAATAGAAAAACTGGTGTCTGTTATGTAGAAATGCTAGCCAGAATGATGACAGAGTGTGACTGACAGCATGTGACTAAAGAAAAAGAGCCTGAGGAAAGGATTCCAGGACAGTTTGCAAATATAAAAAGAGGTCAGAGAATCAAGGTAAATAAAATCAAGTGGACCTCATCAAAAATAGAAAGACAAATGGTGGCAACCAAGGTAAAGTAAACTTTCCTTAAACTGGATGAGCTAAACTGGAAAGAATTGAACCGAGAGAGCAGTGACTCAGGAGAAAGGAACAGGTTAGACATGCAGGTTTGCAAAAGATGTAACAACAGCAGTAATTCTGGAGCTGGAAGGCAACACACCTTTCACAGGTTTCAGCAAGATTACCAAGCAACAAGCTTTTCAAGGATGCTTTTCTTCAAAGGGTGGGAATCTTGACTCGTAGGGGAATGAAATAAAGAGGGGAGAATGAGGAGGGACAGATGGAGGGAGGAAGAGAAAGAGATATTCAATAAAGCCAGATATAAAGGTTTATAGATAGAAAAATTTAAAGAGCTGATGGGTAGGGAAGTTGCAGCTTTGGAGATGAGTAGGGGATTGCAACAAAAGGGGGCAGAAGCAGCAGCTAATCTGGGAAAGAGATGGGTATGTAAACATATATAGAACTGTCCCTAAGGTATATACATAGATACATTTTGGGAGAAGTAAAGGAAATGGCCTTGTTTCTCTCTTTAAGAATAAGTAGAGCCATTAGACCAAGACACAAAACTAGTCATAAGAATAGAAACAAAAAAGGTCAATGGCGACTTTAACATGAAATTTTTCAGAGGATTAATTAGGAGAAGAAAGAATTACTGAACATTAATTAGGAGCAGCTGCCTGATCCTATCAAGAGTTACTGGATGAAGAATGAAGGGCACCCAGTGGGAGACCATTGCCTGCTGGTCTCCAGGGCTTGAGGGATCAGGAGATGACTGGAAAGGGCAATGGGATAGAAATATGAGGAGACAGGGGGCTGAGGGTCATGGTAATCCCACCATCAAAGGTGGAGCTTTATACTCAAGCTTTAGTAAAAATTCAAAAATAATCTAGTCGATTGTCATAGATTGTGTCTGTTCCATATTGATATATCTTACCTATAAAATAAAAGAGAGAAGCTAGTATCATTTCTGTAATCGTTGTTCACTTGCACTCCCACACGTAAAGAATCTGCCCTTCAGTCCGAATTCTCAGCAGCAGGGGCTCAGTGAGCCATGGTTTACCATTCAGAGTAGTTTCTTTGGCACTGATGCATTTTCCCACTAAACTGAAATGAAGGGAAATTGAGGTGGGGATGAAGAAGTCTAGGTGTTTAGCTTTAGTCCTGCCCTAGAAATGTACAATTTGGGTTAGATTGTATCATCTCTTAGATCTCAATTCACAACAGAAAAAAAAATATATGGAGAGGGGTAGAGAAAAAGGAAGAAAAATTAAAACATTTTTAAAATGTCTTCCCCTACACCTATCTCTAACAGGCTATAGTCACAAGCATCACTGACAGCATGATGTGATTTTCAGATTTTATTTTCTTTTTTTAATTTGGGTGTCTCTCTCTCTCTCTCTCTCTCTCTCTCTCTCTCTCT
>NW_021618787.1:48788-51935 GCF_004785775.1 Grammomys surdaster | reverse complement strand
TCTCTCTCTCTCTCTCTCTCTCTCTCCCTCCCTCTCCCTCTCCCACTCCCTCTCCCTCTCCCTCTCTCTCTCTGTGTGTGTGTGTGTGAGAGAGAGGGGGGGAGGGGGGAAGGGGGAGAGGGAGAGGGAGAGGGAAAGGGAGAGAGAGAGAGAGAGAGAGAGAGAGAGAGAGAGAGAGAGAGAGGTTAAGGATGGGAGTGAAGTCCATGGGGAGGCCAGAAGGGGCTGTCACATTCCCTGGTGCTAGAGTTACAAGTGTTTTTCACCTGCTCAATGTGTGTTCTGGGAATAGGATTGGGTTATAGGCATGCTCATAACTGCTGAGACATCTCTCTGGCTCCACAAAAGGCCATTGGGAATGGCCTTTAATATTCTTTTTGGATAAGTACTTATGATGCTCATTTTCTTCAATTTATTCCATTAGAATTGTTCAGCTTGATTCCAACAATTTCATTCTTTGTTCAAACTCATACTTCTCTTCTTTTTCTTCCTTTCTAACCTTCAACAGAACAAGCTTAAAAGAATGAAGACCAGGTTATTTACTGTGGAGTTATAGTGTGTGTGTATGTCCTTTGTTGGGTTGAATTGTGGGTCAGATTTTTGCCACCCCAAAGGGCTAGGGCTGAGACTCAGAGAGGCAGAGGTGCTGAAATTCAACTGTGTTCACTTCACTCTGACACCGAGCAGACATCGAGCTGTGTGAAACCATGGGACTTCTCTCTGGGGGTTGGGGACACAGTCTAAGGTTCTGCAGGGAGAAGGGGAAGCTCTGGCTGTGTCTCCTGGGGATGAGACTCTTGGTCACAGTAACTAGCTTGGCTAGGTCACTGAGTCATGGCTGGCTCTGCTTGGGTGGCTGGGACTTCCTGGATGAAACGTAGAGAGGTCGTCAGCCAGAGATTAGGTGGTGGCTCAGTAGTTGAAAACCTTCTCCATGGTTCCCCATGGTGGGTCCCAAGGAAGAGAGACAGTCCACGGTCTTAAAATGTTTATTGTCATGGTAGAAAACGGATGAAACTCTACCCCAGTATTTTCAGGGCAGGCCTGAGGTTAAATACCTTTTGCAAGGAGGAGGGTCTAGGAAGGAAAGCTTAATTGGCTATGCCCCTCTGGCCTTTAGGTATCTCATTAATATGAGAATCTGTCCTGAAGCTCTGTGGTCTATAGTCATGCCTTCTACCTGTGGAGGGGCTAGTGGGCATTGTCCTACATGGCTGAAAGGCATGGATTGATGGAGGTCTTCGGCTTCCTGTCAGGAGCCTGGAGTCTGAGAGCATGGCACAGTGCATGCCATCCCTTACAGCAAAACCTGCGGGGTTTATGGCCATCTTTAGCTGGTGCTCAACCAGAAACCATGCTGTCCTTTCAGGATCCAACAATTTACAATAGAAATTATTTTCATGATGCATATATTTCCTTTTCTTCCATGGTTCCATGTTATCTTGTGTATGTGTGTGCGTGTATGTGTGTGTGTATTCTGTTTTTATTTTCATTTGCTCACATGGCACTATGCTGTTAAAATATAGATTTTAGCATTGCTGTAATCTTTCTTTGTTTCTTTCTTTGTTTCTTCCTTTGTTTCTTTGGTTCCTTCTTTTTCTCTTTCTTTCTTTCTTTCTTTCTTTCTTTCTTTCTTTCTTTCTTTGTTTCTTTCTTTCTTTCTTTCTCTCTTTCTTCTTCTTTCTTTTGTTCTGTCTTCCTTTTGTTCTTTCTTTCTTTCCTTCTTTCTTTTGTTTATTGTTTCTGACAACATTTCTCTGCATAGGCTGTCCTGAACCTCACTATATAGACGAGATTGACCTCCAACTCAGAGATCTGCCTCTGCCCCCTAAGTGCTGAGACTAAGTTGTGGGCTATCATTGCCAGGTTACATTGTTGTACTTTTGGATTTCTACTTTAGTTAACTCTTTACTAGTGCCATTTGGTCTTCTAAGGGCTTGCTAGGATAAACAAAATATCTGAGCCTACTTCCCTGTCCTAGCCCAAAGTCATAGCCATTCCTGAACCCTACTTCATTGTTCTAGCCTAAGATTTAGATTCCTGCCTGAAATTACTTCCCTGTTTTAACCTAAAATTAGGTTCCTGACTGAACTTACTTCCTTGTTATAGCCCAATGTCAGATTCCTGCATGAAGCCCATTTCCTTATCCTTGACCAATGTCAGACCTGCCAAGTGCCACCCAAAGTGCGTTCTCTCTCTCTCTCTCTCTCTCTCTCTCTCTCTCTCTCTCTCATTCCCTATCTATCTATCTATCTATCCATCCATCCATCCATCCATCATCCATCCATTTATCTATCCATTTATCTATCTGTCTATCTGTCTATCTACCTATATTATACATGCATATATGTATATATGTGGTATGTGTGTGTTCATATGTATGGGTAGGTCATAAAACTATAAAGGATATCATGAGAGGAAAGAAAGAGATCTTAGAAGAGATCAGATATCAGTTGATAAAAGCAGAAACGAATGTTAGGGAAAAGAAGGGAGCAAGCTGTAAGTGAGGTACAGGGGAGTGAACGGTGGGAAACAAAATATAGTGATCTATATAATGAAGATTCCCTGATGAAACCTGTCACTTTATATGCTAACCTAGAAGATTAGTGTGTATGGTTTTAAACATTGAAAACTCCTACCACATTGGTTCTTGTGATCTTCAGAATATGCCCATCAGTTTTCATTTCTTTTCAACTATATTTTCTCCTTATATACATCTAGCATACCTTTTAAATAATATTTTTTAGTCAGCATACAAAATAATATGTTTCAGTATGACATTTGCATACATACGTATCACTGTGCATTGTATTGTTCCTATACTAACCTTCCTTGTCCTTCCTTCCCCTATTGGTATGTTTCTTCCTCACAAACATATATGCAATATAGAACATATATGTGTATACATGTGATATGTATGAATTTGGAATTCTGCATAAAAAAGACAATATTTCTCTCTCTTTCCTACCCTCTTCATAACTTCTCAACTTCCCTTTTTCTCCTCTGTCTTTAGCTTTTTCTTCTCCTCCATACAGTCTGCCTTCTATGTTCACTGCTCTATCTTGCTTACTGTCTCTCTATCTCTGTCTCCTCTCTCATAACACACACACACACACACACACACACACACACACACACACACACACA
>NW_021618787.1:41882-48778 GCF_004785775.1 Grammomys surdaster | reverse complement strand
ACACACACACACACACACACACACACACACACACACACACACACACACATCTTTTGGAGGTAGGCCAGAATTCTTTTTTTCTCTCATGACAAGTTGGCTCAGAATTATCGTCTATTTTTCCTACCTGGACCCAAGAATCAGCTATGTTTTCAAGAAGCTCTGGAAGTTCCTGATCTCTGAATCTTAAAGTGAGATTTATTCTCACATAAGTGTCTGGAGCTAGTGCCAATTTGCAGATGGTCCATTTTATGCATTTGAATCTTCTCACATTCATTTACCTGCCACAGTGGCCCCAAATCAAGTCTAACAGCGACTGAAGAACTAATCAGTTTTCAGAAAGTTTAGTGTCGTGTGTCTCACCAGATGAATGCCATCAATATAATATATGCAGTGTTCAATATTACTCTCTTCTAATCAGAATTCTGGTGGTCAGAAATTATTTGATATCTGTTCTGAGAAATAGGCAATTACACTCTAACGTGTTGAACCTAATATAGATGAGTGTACATTTCTTAACTAGTGCTTTCTAAATATATTTTTAGTTTATCTACCCTGAAATATGTTAGAACATTTTTAGATTAGGACAGCTGGACACAGCTAAATGCAAGCTATTCCCTGACCCTGTGAGCCATATGCTCTGGGAATCACCCTGTTGACAGATTTATAGCCCTTTGCTATGATCAAGGAGGAAGTAGGTGCAACTCTAAAGTAGACCTCACATAATGCAGGCAAAAGGAAGCCAAGCAAAAATGTATTTACACTTCTCTGGTCTTATGAATACAACACAGAAAGTAGATTAGCAAGATGAAAAAGTGCAAACTACAGTGGCATTTTTTAGTGAGTACATTTTTTTAAATGCCCCTTTGTTAAATTCACATATACATTTTAAATATTATAGTCATCCTAGACTCATTGAGTTTGTTTACAGAACTCCAACAGCTGAATAACTCAGTAAAATACTAACACTGAAAAATTTGAGAAAGGATATTTTTGCTTTTACTAACCCCATTACCTCTGTGCTGCAATGCATTCTTTTAGTGGTAAGTTTCTTCACTAATGGTCTAAAATATGAGTTTTCTTGTCAATTTTCTTTATTTTAATGGACTATATACTACTAGAAGACATTAAAATGGATTCATGTAAGAGTAAAGATGTGCCAGGGAAGGAGCTAACTCAAACTTATGTTTGAGCAGGGAGAACTGCTCTGCCCTTTAAAATCTAATTCATCAAACCTTTTCTTTCAACACTCCTGCTTCTGCATTATGAAAAGAAACATCTGATAACCTTATTTCCTGTATGATCTGAATGGGTCACACTGCTCAATTTCCCTTCAGCTTGTCACTTGCAATGTTTGTAGATCCATGGAAACAAGCAAGATATAGAAAGAAATAATGAAGGCTGACAATAAAAATGAGAGCAACACTGTTGGGTTTTATATGTCTATCAAATATTTCCTTGTGATGTATTCAAAGGTTTTGCTGTGCTATTTTTTTTTAATCTGCTGAGTCCACTTATTGCTGCCTATACGTGTATGTATGAATACAGTACTCTCTATTGGAATGCGGGTAGCCTTTAAGAAGTTACATTTCTGAATAAAACTACTTCTCCCTCCCATCAATTGCTAATAGCTAGCAACCTAGGTTAGAATATTATGAGTACCTGCTCTATCCAGATTGGGATTTTGGCTGACTTTGTTTCGTGTCTTATGCAAGTAAGCAGTAACAATCACTGAGTTCCTGTATGTAACAATATTCTTGTGCCTGGAACATACTGCTTTCTTATACGTGTTTATTACCTTTGTCTTTTACATCCATTGTATCCCTTTTTCTGAGATATTCCCTGAGATCTGTAGGTAGGGCATGTGCAATAGCTATCCCATTTAAAACTAAAAAGCCCATAGTCTTTTGTTTTCTGCACTATGACTAGTTTTGTGAATCACTATTCAAAAGAAGCTTCGCTGATGAGCGTTGAGAGCTGCACTAATCTATAGGTATAAAAATAAGAACTTGGGGAGAGGGTGCAGTTTATTACTATAGCCAATCGACAGTATAATAGTACTAGGTTCTCACCTCAGGCCTATGATCTAACTATCCATGAAGTTTTGTCCTAGTTAATGGTACTAAGCATGGATTCCAATCTAATCAGGAAATGGTTTCTTACTTCTACAATATTCATGCCACTATTGAGCCAGCAGACACATCTTGTCAGAACATCCATTATTACATCTCCCAGAGATCACAGCTGGCTAAGAAAGACTATTGACTGTTTTTCTCCCCCAGCATCATGCATAGCAACTTCTGGCATCATGAAAGCAAGCCAGAAGGAAGGGAAGCTTTAGGCTGGTTTCATCTTGAGTCTCTTCATTTTATATGATTCAATTATATGGTGTCTTTAGGAATAGAGTCTTTACTATTAAGTTTTGGAAAATGTTAGGAAGAATGGTAATAGCGTGTAATATTTGGTATGTGTCCATAGTATTCTACTGACCAGCAATTAAACAACAGGTAACCCACAGCTAAGGAATTGTTTATGGTATCTGGAGAAACATTGTCCCTATTATAGGTCAATGTCTTTAAACTTTTATGTATGGATATAATTTTAAGAAACTTCTTTATCAGTAGATTTGCATATGGATTTTTAAAAGATCTTCAGTGTTTGATTTCCTTCTTTATAAACTTTTCTCTTTTACTCTCATCCCCCCCCATTTATTTCTTCATGTGACTTTACTCCTTATTACCCTTTCATAACATATATATTCTATTCCCCTAAATTTGAAACCTACCTTCCATAGCTCTTTACTAGCTTTCTACCTTGTGTGGGGGCTCCAAATTAAACACAAACATCTAAAGATTCTAATTTAGCATCCACATATGGAAAGATTATTTTTAACTATATCTATTGTCCTGAAATTTTTATTGTTTCTTTTTTATAGTTGGATAATACACCATTGTGTATATTGTCACATTTTAATAATCTACTTATCAATTGATGGCTATCTAGGTTGTTTCTATTTACTAGCTATGAACAATAGAGCAACAAATGTGGATGAAAAAGTATCTCTGCAGTTGACATTCCTATGGATTTCTCCCAGATAATGTGACAAGAAGAGCTTCTTGAGGGTACTCATAAACACTTAACTTCGTTCACTAATAATGGCATCAGAGCATCATGTAAAGATAGGCCATCACACCTTCCTTAACCACCCAACCCATCAGAGGATTTTAAAGGCAGATAGATTTTCCTTATTGAAGATTTCAACAAAGTGTGGATAGTTAAAAATGAGAGAAAAGAAAGGGTATACAAACACAAGGATGTGTAGCACCAACTGCCCTGGAAATCTGCAAATGGAGAATAACTTACATAGAAAGGCTTCAGAAAGTCACAGTTCTGGTATTACTTTCAGTTTGATCAATCACATTCAAAGCCCAAGGAGAGATGAAAAAAGAACAAATGGCAGAGCTTGTACCTGTCAAGTTCTCCTTAAGCTCTTCATTCTAGCAAAGACACAGTTCCAGTCAAAGACACTTTCCAGTCAAAGACACAGTCCAATGGAGGTACTGGTGTTCAAGCTCACAGGCTTGGAGATTCCCTCATTTTCAAATGAAGACTAAGAATTATTAACTTACCCTAGGTCACTCTGGCTGAACACTTTTACTTCTCCTGGATTCCTTTCCTTCCAGACATCATGACCATGTACCACCAGGTCAATTCTCCTAATGTCTAGATCAAGCATCTCAATGCAATTTATATATTTTCTCTTGATCAGAAAGAACATATGTTATATAATAATAATATTAGACTATATGATAGTAATATGATCAAAATGGTATATTCTTGATTGTGCATTTTCCTCTCTTAAAAAAGCATTGTTTAATCAAAGGAGATAAGATTTTAGAGAATACATTTTCAAATGTAAAAATACACCCTTCTGATTCAACCACATCAACTCTTCTATTGCAAAAAGGACCTTTTTGTATTTATTCTTTACTGAAGTTAAACTATTGGCTTTTTAAGTACAATATTATTGTTATTAAATGTAAAGAATGGGTGACTCTTAGCTGGGTGTGGTAACACACATCTATAATCTCAGCTCTACCTAGAGAGTCAAGAAAATCACCTTGAGTTTGAGGCCACTATGAGCTACACAATGAGCAATGGGCTAGCATAAACTACAGAATGAGTGAGTTCCTTCCTATCTCCAGATTAAACCAACAGAGTTGATTCTTCTTGTATGTTCATGGATGTAGATCTTTTTAGACAATACAAAACTTAATTGTGCCCCAAAACAGACATTGAAAAAATCCCACCTTTACTGATTATTGCTCTGTAAAATGATAGCATCTACTCTACAGAAAATGAAGGCTCTACAGAGAGGAACTGCCTTTGGACAGCTTTCCTTGAAACCACATTAACTCAGATATTATTGGCAACAAATTATCTGTGCATAGAAAACGAAATACAATTGTCATGCAAAATGATGGCATAAGTTAAATTTCTTGTCAACAATTTTTAGATTAATTATGTTATTTCACACACAAGGCCATATATTATTTAGAATTGAAATAAGGAGAAATTTCTCACTCTAAAGAGACTCTGCCACATTACAGAGTAGTTGAATGCATTTGCTAACATGAGTGCTTGGTAGCTATGCTCACTTTCCTGGAGTATCCAATGAAAATATGGTCCTGTAGTCGAATTGTCACTATAAGTATCACATAGTTTACAGTTAACAAGTAACTGAAGTACCCAAATGTGGCTACTTAACCTCTTTGATGTCTTGTTAGTCAAACACCTGGGCACTGAGAACAGAATCCTGTTGGTATAAAAGATGCCTTTAGAGAATTTTGAGTATATTATTATCTTTCAAGTCAAAATTTAGTATGTGGAATTATGCAGCTGTTGCTGCTTGGGCACAAGCCTTTTGGACAACACTGATGAAGAATTTCTCTTCTTCAACCCCTTCTCTTGTTTATTTTGCTAGAGTTGCAGAAATGGTTGGATGGTTTGGGGTTTGATCATCACTTTTTCTTAGATAAAAAACTCAGAAGACGGTCAAAGTGCAGAGAATGTGTGTCAGTGGAGTGTTCAGCTACAACTATACCATCTATATTGCCTGCACTGTAGTCTTATTACTCCAAGCCTAGACAACTCAGAGACCATCAAAGAAGAGGGATGGAAAGATTGTAAGAGTCAGTGGTCAGGGAAGATCAGAGGAAAACAGTATGTTCGCGACATGACAGGACCATTGCTTTCATAAACTGAAAGCAACCATAGCTGCCAGCAAAAGACCTGCATACTATCAAGCCAATCAACATTCTAGTGTGGGGTAGGAAGTGACTCATAAGCCTCTACTCTCAACTTTATAGACAGGTGATGTCTTCTGGGGAATGAGAACCAGGTTTCTTTAAGGGTGTGGTCCACGATGTATTCATCATTCTCCAGAGGATGGCCCTATACCAAGGCATAAAGTAGTAACATGAACTGGACTGTACAGATTGTTTTTAAAGGCACATAATTGGGCAGTAGGGAGGTATGCATCGATCTCACAGAAGATGTGGAAGTGCATTATAATCAAATAATATACAATATTATTTACAATAATTTTGTTTGCAACAGCTTAGAGCCATCTGTTTCACTGTTTTTCCACAGAGAGCCAAGGGTTTGTGTTAGCATGCATGTATGACAGGCCTATTGCTGATTTTAGGCCAATGGCTGATTTTAGGCCTTCAGTGTATAAGCAGGGCTGCCCCTGATATCTCCTCCCTTCTCTAAGTAAAAGAAGGGCTGTGATGATTCTAATCTTGTGAAGGTGGGGATAAAGGCCTGACCTCAAGTAATTGAGGGGGACCTTGTAATGGCTCCGGCCCCCCTGTCATTGTCCAGTGAGGCATGAGGGCCATACTCAGCCCAGTATCTTTTTTGTGGAGAGGCGATACTTTTGACATCAACCCCTATGCAGTCAGTCTTGTCCTTCAGGGAACCAAGAGAGACTTTTAACTTTTATTTATATTCCCTTGCAGGGCTTAGCCTGGTATCCTATGCAAGAATTCATATCACAGTTCAGAGGGGGTTCTGGGCGGCCCCTCTCTGCTTAACAAAATATTCTTATAAAAGAATTCAGAAGGGACAAAAGTAGAGTCAAACTGAAATACATGCTCAGGTCTCCCAACTTGTTGCTAGTGGAATTGCTTCTTGACTTTGTGGCTAAGCTCAAGTGTATTAATAAAAAAAAGTTCAAAGAAAAATTGACTTCTACTATATTCATTCTCCTGTTGTTGATGATTGTTGTTTTTTCCCTATTGATGTTGTTTTGTGACATGGATTCACTCTACAGCCCAAGCTGTTCTAGAACTTACTGTGTAACCCAATGGAGCTGAGGTGACTCTGCTTCAGCCTTCCATATTCTTGGTTGCAACACAAACAACAGATTATTATGCTTTTATTTTTTTCTTTACAATGAAGATGAGGCTAATGTAGATTTGCATATTCAGAACAGAGCTCAGGACAGAGCAGGGGGAATGTTGGGTTCATATCATTATGAAGGACTATCATAAATTGCCTTGTTAGGAATGTTTAGCTTTGAGGAATGAGGGGAAAGAAGCAGGAGCACAGGAGGACAGACAATGAGGACTCAGGAAACAATACCAGGGTAATCTTTCAGATACTAGCACAAAAGAGGGATCGATAACACAGGCATTCCTCTGTAGCTGGCAATTATGTCTGCTTGTTTGCAAAAAAACAAACAAAAAAATACACTGGACAATGACATAACCAGTAATAGTGGATAATATGAAAAGCTATTTAAAGGAATAATGAAATCATACAGGCAGAGAGAAGTTTAGAGAACTCATCAAAAGAAGAAGAAGAAGAAGAAGAAGAAGAAGAAGAAGAAGAAG
>NW_021618787.1:0-41782 GCF_004785775.1 Grammomys surdaster | reverse complement strand
GAGGAGGAGGAGGAGGAGGAGGAGGAGGAGGAGGAGGAGGAAAGCAAGTGTCTACAAACAGCTCATTCTCAGTGTAGCAGGGTTTCCAGAGGGCAGAAGAATTGCAAACAAGTTCTCCACCAATCAAATTTATGGTAGCAGATTGTGAGGACATCCATGCAATGGGACTAAGTACTCAACAGCCAGGAGGGTAGTGAAAGAAAACTGTGCCCTTCAGAAACACATTAAAAAAAAAAAACTTCAGGTAGCAGAAGTTGAGAGATTTCTTGATGAAAACTGCCTCTAGCCCTACTATCATCAAGTTAGCCTTTGTGGTTGGAGATTGGAGAAGGCGCTCTAAACCTCCACACATCAAAGCAGAAGATGAATGTCCCAAGTCTGATAGAGAGTCAGACACATGAGGAGAAGCATGGCATGTTTTCTGTGAGTGCCAAGGGCATGCTTCCTTGGGTAACGGGAGGGCAGCTGTCTAGTCGCTCCCTGATGGGGTTACTCTGACTTTCTTATTTTTATTTTTTGCAACCTTTTCAGCTTAACTGAACTGTAGGATAAAAATAGCAGTGTTTGGTAGGACTACATAATCTTTTTAATACTTCAAATTACAAGGCTTTTAAGAGATCATGCTCACGCTCACCTCATGTGCTCATGTGTTTGTACCATTTGAGCAGCTATGTGCCACACTGAAATCCACTTTCACTTTGGTCCCAGCTATCCTTCAGTTCAGTGTGATACCAACCATGCTGCCTCCCTCTAAGCTAAGGCCTGATTTGGTCTCTAAGCATCGACTCTGCTTGCCATTTTAGCACCTACCTCTGCCTTTTATTTTATGTATACGAGAGTTTTGCCTGCATATGTGTGTTTGGGTGGACGTGTGTGTGTGTCTCTGTGGGTCTCTGTGTATATCTCCCTAAGAGGCCAGAAGAGGGTGTCAGATTCCATGGAATTGGGGTTACACACTGTAGTGAGCCACCATGTGGGTGCTACGAACTGAACCTGGATCGTCTAGAGGAACAGCAAGTGCTTTTATCTACTAAACTCTCCCTCCATCCCCTCTTAAAACATCTACATGAATGCATATAAAAAAAATACAAACAGTCCAAAGTCTTGACATCTTACATCTTGTTCTTTGTGCTTTTTCACACTAACCCCATCATGGAAAATTCTCTCATGGCTCCTGTGATGTGTTGGAAGTAAACTTAAGTAATTCTCTGATTTCCCAATATCTTAGATGGGCTCAAATATTAGTTAAGAAAAATGAAGGTAAGGCTGAAGCAGAAGTCAAGATTATATATCTTAGTAACAGCTGAATTGTAAACCATAATCCATTGAAACTATCTCCAGTGGTCAATAGTCATGTTTTATTTTCCATTCAACACAAAAGCAGCCTCTCTCTCTCTCTCTCTCTCTCTCTCTCTCTCTCTCTCTCTCTCTCTGCCCACCTGCTCTGTGTGTCCATCTATACATGGGATAGGATCATAAGATGTTTCTGTTTTCAGTTTTACAAGGAACTTTATTTTGTTCTCCAAAGGTGTACTAACTGTTCATTTTCACTGCCCTTGTGTAAGCGCTCCCTTTGCTCCACACCTTTGCCTGTTGTTTCACTTCATCTTGCTTTATATCAGTTGTTCTAAGGGATGAGATAATACTCAGTTGCTTTGATTTGAATTTCCCTGATGGCATTCCCAAGCATTTTTTTTTCTTTTTGCCATCTGTATACTTCTTTTAAGGATGACTTTTCTAATCTTCTTAAGCCTTTTGGTTAAATTTTAATTTCTTTATATATTCTGGATATTAAACCCTTGTCAGACATGTTTTTGACAAATGTTTTCTGACAGTCAATGTGGTTGATTGTTTTCTTGGTGTGTAGGAGCTTTTCGATACAATATAATACCATTTTTCTACTCTTGACTTTGTTTCTGTTCCTCTTGAGAGCATATGCAACATACATATCATTGCCTAAACTTATGTATTGAATCGTTTCTCCTAAATTTTCTTCTACTATCTTCATAAGTTTAGTACATAGTGTTAAATTTTTTATTCATACTGGCATAAAAAGATACAAAGCCAGTGGAACATATCCCACAAATAAAACCAGGCAACTACTGCCAATTGATTCTTGACAAAGGTGCCAAGAAGATATTTCAGAATGAAGAGCTGGAGGGATGGTTCAGTCAGTGCCTGATGTAAAGACATGAGGACTTAAGTTCAGAATTCCAGAACCAACATGAAAGCTGGGTGAAGGGTATTTTCTGTATCCCTGAGTACAGGAGACTGTGAACAGAGGGAGTGAGAACAAAGGGTCCTTGGACACCATTGACCAGCTAGCCTAGCCATGAAAACTCTCTCAATAAATGGGGTGGAGACTATAGAGAAGATACCTGGGCAAGTTTTGTGTCTTTTCTGATAAAAAACGTCCTACCAAAGCAGGGATTAATTGGCTTACAGTGTGAGAGGGGGTACAGTTTATTGTTGATGAGATATGGAAGCAAAAGAATGAGGCTTATCCACTGCATTACAAAATGAGTCAAGAGGCAGAAAGAAAGAACAGGATACAGGGCCAGGTTATAACACTTTCAAGTCCACCCCGAGACTACTTTCAGTGAGGCTCCATTTCCTAAGGTTTCCATAAGTTTCTCAAACAAGGACCAAGTGTTACAGTGGAATTACACATTCAAATCACATCTGACCTTCACTTCTAGCTTCTACACACACACACACACACACACTCATTCTGTACTTGTGTACACACCCACATGAACACATAAACATAACAAACACAAACACACAACTCACTCTATTTGTGTATACACCCACATGAACACATAAACATAACACACACAAATACACACAGTCACTCTATTTATTTGTGTATACACCCACATGAACACATAAACATATCACACACACACACACACACACAAACAAAAGGGAAAGGAGAGCCTCTTTAATAAATGGTTGCTAAGCAAAATGGATATCTATATGTACATTGAAACCTAATCCACCTTTTCCTGAAAAAACAACAACAACAACAAAAAAGAAAATCAAAGGTCTTTTATTTCAATTTACTTTTCATTAGCTGCCTTTAGACACTGCCTTTCCTATAAGCCTCTATTGAAAAACTTATCATTATAGATGCATTTGATAGTAGCATCTTCACAGTTTCTTTAGACACATTCTTTTTCCCAGTCCCCACAATGGCCTTCTGCCACACTGTCCACTGCTGTGAGATCCCATGGGCATGATCTACCTGATGATTTTCACTTATCTAGGGCAGCATTTCTGAGACTAGATAGGCCTCTTTTTATTTACAAATTAAACAGAAATTTCCACCTTTCCCTTCCCTTTGTCACCTAGTAGGTGATTTACAACTTTTGATTCCTTTAAGATTCTTATCATACATTACAGGTGTATTGAGTCATTTCTAGCAGCACACATTTCAATAGAGAATTTATAATAGCCTGGTGTCTCGGAGACAAGAACTTGATTTCTAGACATTTGTATTTTAAACATTCTGTCAGGTAAAGGCAGCAAGAGAACTCCTTCTTGGCCTAAATAGAAATGCTTTGTCTGCCCCAAGACTGCTCATGGTTGTGACCAATGGCACTGTCTCTGGTGGTCTATGTAATGTGTATGGATCCAAATTGTATTTTCACGGAAAAAAAAACATCAACAAACAAGATTCTTTCTTTCAATTTCTCTAGAAAAAAATGAAGTTCACTTATGGTTTCTAGGTTGTGCGACCATACACACACCTATGTTTATGTGGTTGTATGTACAAAAGTGAAGACAAGTCTGCAACACTCCAAGGAGAGCTTCAAATGGGCAATGTAACTTCTGTCTTGGACTTGTGTTGTCTCTGCGGATGTCTGGGACTGGGCGCTGTGGCATGCTGCTTCTCTCTATTCCTGCTACTCTATCTGATGACTTCCTTAACTGAAATCAGTTCTATCATTGGAAAGCTGTCAGTAGCAGTCCTTGAGCTTTACCCACAGTCCATTACCAATCTGAGTTTGCTTCCACATAAGGACATACAGTACTAATCAGGACAGGGAAAACTCTTACTCTCCTCTGGACTAGACAGATTCCTCTTTGGAAACTTAGGGGCTTGTGTGTAGCTATCGAATGAAAAGCTGTGTTCTGAGCTTAGAATTTCTTACCTAAAGTTACTGCAAACTGATTTTAGCCTCTTCCTTACAAGGGCTAGTGAATGAGTGAGAACTAGCTATTGATTTCCTTTATGAATTCTTTATTGATCAGTTGATTAATTGACCAATAGGTTAATTGATTCTTTAATAGTCACCAACAGGCATTAAATGTCCCTTACAGCCCAAAGAGATGCTGCATGGCTGCATTTCAAGATGTTGCAAGAGAGTTTGATTCCAGTGCCTCTATTAGGAATCCCAGTTTAAAAGGAGGATAGACCTGAGTAGTCAGTCACAAGGAAGGGTTCTATGACAAAGATAAGAAAAGAGTGATGGCAGGAGACACAGAGAAGAGGCAAGCTCAAGTAGAGATCCTAGTCTTTAAGGAGAAACCAACATAAACCAACTAGCCAGGCATGTAAAAAAGACAAGTAGGTCTAGAGAAAAACTGCAGAGAAAAGACACAGAAACAAGAGAGAGCACTCCTGAGGAATAACATTTATGGAGAATACTTTTCTAAGTGTACATATGCGCAAGTTGGAGGACAGCTTGGAAAAGGATGTCAGAGTGAGATTTTAAAATTCAACAAAGACCTGCTCAGGATACCTGTGTTCACATATTAAACTTCTATTTTTGTTTTGACATGTTTTTTTTAATTATCATTAATAATTATTTTTTTTACAGCCAAGTCGTTATTCCCCTCCAGTTATGCCCTCTAACAGTTCTTCATCTCATTATTTCTCTACCCCAAACCCTGTCTTCAAGAGGATATCCCCACCCCACCCCCAACCCCGACAGGCCTCCCACTCTCTGGGGCTTCAAGTGTCGCTAGCATTAAGTGGATCTTTTCTCACTGAGTCCAGACCAAGCAGTCCTCTGCTGTATGTGTGTGGGGAGCTTCATACCAGCTAGAGTATACTTCCTGGTTGGTGGCTCACTGTCTGAGAGATCTTGCAGGTCTAGGTTAGTTGAGACTCCATGTCTTCCTATAGGGTCATCATTCTCCGCAACTTCTTCCAGTCTTTCCCTGATTCAACCACAGGGGTCCCTGACTACTGTTCTTTGGATGGTTGTATGTATCTGTGTCTGTCTTGGTCAACTGCTTGTTGGACCTCTCAGAGGACAACCATGGTAGGATACCATAGCATCAGTAATGGTGTCAAGTCTTGGAGCCTCCCATTGAGAAGTATCCCAAGTTGGGCCTGTCACTGGACCTCCTTTCCCACAGTTATGCTTTGTTTTTTTTAAAAACAGAGTTTCTCTATGTGGGACTGGCTGCCCTGGAATTTGTTCCCTGGCCTCAAACTCCGTGATCCACTGGCCTCTGCCTCCTGAGAGCTAGAATTACAGGTGTATGATACTACAGCCCAGTTTGTCTTTGCATTTTTTTTTCATTTTCCTTGTTTAATTGGTTATTTTATTTATTTACTTTTCAAATTATGTCCCCCTTCCCTATCTCCCCTCTGCAAATTCCTCATCCCATCCCTCCTCCCCCTGCCTCTAAGTGGGTGCTCCCCCACCCACTCATACACTCCAATCTTGCCACTCTAGCATTTTCCTGCACTGTGGCATCAAGCCTCCACAGGACAAGGGGCCTCTCCTCCCATTGATGCTAAACAAGGCAATCCTCTGCTTCGTATGTAGCTGGAGCCATAGACCCATCCATGATTATACTTTTTGGTTGTTGCTTTAGTCCCTGGGAGCTCTATGTGTGTGGGCGGGTGTGAGGGTTGGGGTGGGGGTGGTTCCAGTTAGTTAATGTTGTTATTTATACTATGGGGTTGCAATCCCCTTCAACTCCTTCAGTCCTTCCCCTAATTCTTCCACTGGGGTCCCTGGGCTCAGTCCGATTGTTGGCTGTGAGCATCTGCATGTATTGGTCAGTTGCTGGCAGAACCTCTTAAGGGAACAGCTATACTAGGCTCCTGTCAACAAGCATTTCTTGGCATCAGCAATAGTGTCAGGGTGTGGTGTCTGCAGATGGGATGGATCCCAAGATGGAGTGGTCTCTAGATGGCCTTTCCTTCAGTCTCTGCTCCATTTTTTGTTCCTGCATTTCCTTGAGACAGACAAATTCTGGGTTAAAAATTGTGAGATACATGGGTGGTCCCATATTTCACCTGGGGGCTGTGCCCATCTAGTAGAGGTGGTCTCTACAGGTTCTCCCTCCCCTTTGTTCGATATTTCAGCTAGTGTCAATCCCTTTGGGTCATGGGATCCTCTTGCTTCTCTGGCATCTGGGATTTTCTAGTGTTCTCATCCTGCTCCCCACCCCTACTGCTACATATTCTATTCATTCTCCTGACTCTCTGGATTTCTCCCCTGTCTACTCCCATACCCGATACTGCCACCCCACTCTACTCTCTTCCTCCCAGGTCCCTTCCTCCCTCTATCCCCCAAGATTATTTTGTTCTCCCTTCTAAATAGTATTGAATCATCCACACTTTGCTCTTCCTTCTTGTTAAGCTTCATATGGTCTATGAATTGTATAGTGGATACTCTGAGCTTTTGGGCTAATATCCACTTATCAATAAGTGCATATCATGTGTGTCCCTTTGTGTCTGGATTACCTCACTCAGGATGATACTTTCTAGTTCCATCCATTGCCTTTGCATTTTTAAAGAGCTTTAGAAGAGTTTCAAGGAAAAGAAAGATGAATTCACATTCATCTATTTTATATGACAAGTCATTATATATTTCAAATATACATCAAATACATTGTACATTATATATTTTATTTGATAAGTCATGATACACAACTTCACTGCTCTGTAATCCACCTATGAACTCATTCCACCAACCTTAAGATCATGTGCAAAAGTAGGTCCAGGTCTTTAAGTGCTTCTCAGGCCATAAGGCAAACAGGATCATTTCTAATTGGACAAATTAATACCACTGGCATCTGTGTTAGTATCTTCTTGGAAATTTGTAAATGTTATACAAGACCAAAGTTAAATCAAATTATGGGGAGAAATATCTAAAATCAGATAACAACTCTAGGCTTTTTGAACCATTTTCCATCTTATTTTTTGGAGTAAAATTGAAGAGAACATTCTGTATTATACATCATTTAACTTCTATTGATAATAGTATCCTTCTGGAGATGTCCTTGGCTGACTTAGCGTTGTCTCCCCAAAGCAGAGAGATAAATAACAAGTTGATTATTCATTAAATGACCTTTTTGAGGAAGCATGCTGCTGTGGGAGGCTTAAAAAAGTTAAAAGTCCTGAATTGTGTATGTTGCATTTCTCTCAGATGAATATATAATAAATCTTCCTCCAAATCTCATTGTATAAATAAATAAGTTTTGTTCTAAAAAGGGTTTGCTCCAAGGCCCAGAGAATCAAAACAACTTCTATAGAAACTAAAATAATACTGTCAGATATTATAAATTGTTACCTGCTCACAGTGACAAAAAAAAAGTAGTGCTTAGACAAAAGCAGTAGCATCTACTCCTGTCTATACTTCCTACCTACAGGTCCCAAGGTAGACTCAGGAGTTAAAATAAACAGCATACCAGAAAGCCAATCCAAGTAAAGGAGAGTGTGGGAAATTCCTAAGTTCTGTCCATATTCACAGTACAGTCTCTTGATCCTAGTGCCCAAGGACTGTGTAAATCTTTATTAGTACTCAGCAGAACAGAAAGGTACCCTTAAGTAATGGAAGAGTTGTAGCAAGATGAAGCACGAAGAGCTGAGTTTAGTCTGTATATTACAAGCTAAGACAGAACAAAGACTGCCAGTAGAAGGCATGTGAAAGACATTTGGCTACATTTACTGGAGCTCCCATGTCACTATGGATGAATACCTTCATAGTGATGACCAGGTCCCACCCTGTGTTTGTCTCACACAGTAATAAACACTGGTAAATAAGATGTGGTTGCAAAAGAACCTTTGTTTGCCATGGAAAGACAAATCCATGCAACTCTTTTGGAAATCAGTAGAAAAGCTCCTCAAAAACTTAAAACCAGAACTCCCATAAGACCCAGCTATACTGTTTTTTTAGTCATTTTTCAAAAGAATCAGACTATTTAGCAGAAACTCATGTTTAGCAGAGTCCTATTCACAATGGCCAAATTATGAAATTAGCTTTGGTGTTCATAAAGAGATGAGTGGCTAAAGAAAATGTCAGATAGATAGATAGATAGATAGATAGATAGATAGATAGATAGATAGATAGATGGAGAATGTTTTATCCACCATAAATAATTATAGTTTTGAAAGAAAATGGATAGTACTAGAGATCATTGTGTCCCATACAACAAATAAGTTCTACACTGCAAAGGGTTATGTGTTTTCTCTCATTTGTAGAGGATATGTTGGGCAATAAAAGATAACCTAATCTTGGGATTTCTAGAGATGGAGAAGAGAAAAGGAGTAAAAGGATGAGAAAGATCAATAAATTAGTGAGAGTTAAAAATACTTTGTATGTATTTGGGAATGTCATAATAAAGCCTCTTTGAAAATGGAGCAAAGACTCCATTGGCAGCTCTCAGAGAATGCTGGTAACTTGATTGATCCATTCTAGAAAATTCAAGGCTATCCTAGTTTGTTTTTCTATTGCTGTGATAAACATAACTCAAAACAACTTGGGCAAGAAAAGGGTTCCTTCACTAAATTTACTTGCAGTTCATTATGAAGAGAAATCAGGATAGGAACCTGAAGCCAGGGACCCAAGCAGAAGTCATGGAGGAATGTTGCTTAATGGCTTGTTCCTCATGACTTACTCAGGTTTCCATTTTATATATCCCAGAATCAACTGCCCAGAGGGTGGCATCATCCACAGCCTATCTATGTTAATCATCGATCAAGAAAATATCACACAGGCCTACCCACAGACCAATCTGATGAGGGCATTTTCTCAACTGAGTTTCCTTCTTCTCAAATAATGTTTTTATCAAGCTAAAACAACAACAACAACAAAACAAACAACAAACAAGCAAAACCAAAAAAAAAACCCTAATCAATACAGTTATCGTCTATTGATGTTTGAACATGTCTTTGAAAGTTCATGCCTCTGCTCTAAGAGGTTTATCTAATTCATAATTGCTTCTTCTAAATAGTGCAGACTCCTTTCCTATTTCTCCCCGGGTGGGAGTTTTTAGTGCACTTTGTGGAGTTTTAGTGTTCTAGTCAACTGTCATATTGATGGCTCCAATCATAGTTGAATCTATGTCTCTGAAGAAGCTGTAGAAATCGATAGAGCCTATTCCCATGTGCATGTTCTTTATTAAGTTTATTCAAGTAGGCTTCTTCATTGCACTTCCTTTTTAACATAGAAAATAAGGTGAATGTATGCAAAAGCTCATACATGGCAGAGGTGAAAACTTAAGCTTAGGTTCCAAGAATCCAAGTTATCCTTGATTTATCGATTAAAACTTATCTATAAAGCTATAAAGCAAATCCCTGATCCCAGCAGAAGGTGTATACTATGGAAGGAAAACAAAGCCAAACAAAATGGAGAAAGATGGAAATTGGAACTGTACCCTTCAGGTGGTCATGCTATAAATGAAGGAGGAGTTTCTGCAGTGATGGGATCTTGGCTGATGTTCCAGATATGTACGATGACCTAAAATAGATCCCATAAGAACAATGGTCATTTGTCAATAGATAACTATAATACTGATAAAGTCAACTGTAAGATACTGATACACAAAGGAAGGAAGATGTGTAAATAAAATAGATATTTCCTGGAACAAACTCTATCTGTTGGGAGCCTCATTAACCCCTGCTTTTCTCCTGACAATAGCAGACTGTCAAAGACTAATTGGCTACAGAATAGTATTTCCAAGATGAATGTCTCATCATATGTTCAAAGCCATTTGGTATATTGAACTAAAGGAATATCTGTAGCTAACAAGATTATGAATTCTACATCTTTAAAACATCTAATTTATTTTTAAGTTGACTTTAATTTTAAAATTAGGACAATTCTACCAGGAAAGGATTTGTGAAAGCTAAAATTCTGAATATTTGAAATATGGTACACAGGTTTATTTTATGACTTCCATGTACTCCTTGTGTTTAGAAATAAAGTTATAAAGCTCTTTGCCAGCATAGGTTAATTTCTACCCACATTCAACCAATCATGACCAACCAAAAACTGAAGATACCATTTAGACCCATAGTCACAGGAAACTTTAAGAATGCCTATATTAGATGTATTTGGGAGTTAATAGTTGGAAGACTTGAGATGCTAATGACAGCTCTCCTAATTTGTTATTAAAATAACCTTTAAAAATACAGGAAATTTGTTTTGAAAGCTTGTAACATCACTATACATGTAATATAAGAAAAACTCATTGCCAAAACTAGGTAGAATGTCATCCAATTTCATTAGCCTCAGGGATGAGCTTAAGAAATACATTCTTGAGCTGTAGGATACATGCACCAGTCTCTGACCCTGAACAAGTCTGATGAACTTGAAAAAGTTAGAAAGACTTTGATTCCCCTTCCATGGAACTGCTGAGCTCTGAGAGACAAGTTAGAAAAACAAGCAACCATGCTCTGGCTCCAGGGGAACTAGTTTTGTAGCCAGAGAAAGCTGGGGTCTTTCTCCATCCACATTTACCAGGAATGTGTACAGTAGAGTCCCAGGGGTCAGGAGAAGCCCATTTATTTTAGTTCAGTCCCTTAAGTCTAGGCAGAGATAGGATGGAGGCTAGAAAGGCTGGTAGGTAGTTGTAGTCTTTCATGCAAATCCATTGTGAGAAAGCTACAGATTATAACATGGCTTCTTGTTTACTGAAGGAATTTGATAAATGAAAAAAAGATATAAGGGCTGGAAGAAAAGATATAAGGGCCAAATACGTACGTGGCATGGCAGTTAGGCATGCTGGCTGTTCTTCTAGAGGACCTGGGCTCAATTCTCAGAGCCCATATGGTTGCTCACAACCATCTCTAACTCCAGTTCTAGGGGATCTGATATCATCATCCAGCCTCAACAGGTACCTAGCATCCATATAGTACATAGACTTATGTGCAGGCAAAACCACCATTGACATTTAAAATAAATTAAAACAAAACTGACCCCTCACTGAACTTGTTACTAATGGAACATTTGCCAGGCACAAAGCAAGTCTTAGTAGTTTCAGAAGGATTAAGTCATTCAAAGTTGATTCTTTGAAAAAAATTAAGTTTTTAACTAATAACAATAATAGAAAACACTAGATACCTAGAAAATTAAAAACACCTAATTTATAAATAAATTATGGCTCAAAGGCACAAAAAAATCAGAATATGATTTATCAAATGACTATGAAATTTGTGTTATTCTGGTAAAGTAGAAACACATACAACTTTCAAAGGTGTCCAATCTACTCCCTATGACGTACAATTGACCCAAAAAAGCTATGTGCATTGCCCAAAACAATGTCAAAAGTTTACGCAAAACACAATGAGATGTTTTCTGGAATATTTTAGTAACTAAACTCTGCAGCTCTCAGGTTTGATCTTTATAAATAACAATGTCAAAAGATCAGACATGCCTGTAAGAAATACAGTCGATAAAAGCTTTCTTTTATGAACAGGAAAATGAATAATAATAAATCCAAATAAAAAATAATAATAAAGAAAAATGAAGGTTTAAGCAGAGGGAGAAGAGACAAAATCATATTCACAAGTGGCTTCTTTTTAGTAGATCTAGGGTAAGAACAATGCCTTATGATAAAACTGTTTTCCTTCTTTCTTTCATTTGTTCTTCTGTAGAGAATCTGCTATTTTTATAAAATATCCATCACCCACCAACAGTAATTTTATTGAGATGCATTTTATACACTATAAAATTCATCATGTAAATGAATAATTCAATCATGTTTGGTAAATTCATTGAGTTGTATTATTTTCCACATAATTGTTCAGATCATTTTTATCACCCATTGAGGGCCCTTCACATTCATTTATAGTTAAACTCATTCTCACCTCTAGCTCCAGGCAAGCCACTAATGTAATTGCTATGTTTGTGTTTCACTATTATTTGGGAGTTTTATTTATTTTACATCCCCATTGCAGCTCCACCCCCTGTGCTCCCCAACCCCTCCAGGCCCTCATCTTACCTCACCTTTCCATCTCTCCCCTCCCATGGACATCATCAACCTCCCTTGTGACATCAAGTAGGACTTATCATGTAGGCATATCATATAGGACTTCTCGTACTGAGGCTAGAAAAAGAAGCCCAGTTAGGGGAGAGGGATCAAAAGGCAGGCAACACAATCAGCAACAGTTCCTGCTCCTGCTTTAGGAGTACCACATGAAGACTCATCTGCACAACTATTACTTATGTGCAGAGGACCTAGGTCCCTCTCAAGCATGCTCTCTGGTTTGCAGTTCAGTGTCTATGAGCCCTTATGGGCTCATGTTAGTTGATTCTGAAAGTATTTTTGTGGTGCCCTTAACCACTCTGGTTCCTTCAATAATTCTTCCCCTCTTCCACAGGATTCCCCAAGCTCCACTTAGTGTTTGATGTAGGTTTTCATTAGTTGGTTCTATCAATAGGTTGCATCAGTTTCCATCAGTTGCCTGGTGAAGCCTCTCTGATGAGACTTATACTAGGCTACTGTCTACAAGTGTAGTAGAATATCATTAATAGTTTCAGGGGTGGGTTCTCTCTCTTGGCATGTGTCTCAAGCTTGGCCAGTCATTGCTTGGCCCCTCCCTCATATTCTGCTCCATTTTAATCCCTGCACATCTTGTAGGAAGTAAAAATTGTGGGCATAAGTTATTGTGGCTGAGTTGGTATCCTAATCCTTCTAGTGAAAATTCTGCTTGGTTACAGGATATGGCTCCATATCCCCCATTGCTAGAATTCTTAGGGAGGGTCATCCTCATTGATAGATAGGAATTTCTATTGTCTTAGAGATGCCACCCCAATCCAATCTTCTCTTCCAGTACTCTCTCCTTCTGTCCTCCCCACATCTCATTCCTCCTCTTCCCATTCTCAGCCCCAACTCCATCCAGAACCCTTCCTCCATCTACCCCTGATGTCTAAGGTGTTCCTCCTTCTCAGTGAGATTCAAGTGTCCATCTCTAGACTCTCATTGTTTCATAGCTTCTTTGGGTGTGTAGTTTGTAGCATGGTTATCCTGTTCTTTATGACTAACACCCACTTATTACTGAACATATAACATGTTTGTCACTCTGGGTTTCAATTACCTCACTCAGGATGATTTTTTTCATAGTTCCATTCATTTGCCTGCAAATTTCATGATGTCATTGCTTTTAATGCCTGAGAAATACTCCATTGTGCAACTGTACCACCTTTTTATTTATTTATTTTATCCATTCTTCAGTTAAGGCAGATTTAGATGATTTCCAATTTCTGACAACTATGAATAAAGCTGCTATGAACATAGCTGAGCAAGTGCCCTGGTGGTATGTTGGAGCTTCTCTTCGGTATATGTCAAGGCATAGTATAGCTGGGTCTTGAGGTAGATCTATTTCCAATTTTCTGAGAAAGCACCAAATTGAGTTCCAAAGTTATTGTGCAAGTTTGTACACCTACCAGCAATGGAGGAGTGTTCCCCTTGCTCCATATCCATGGCAGCATGAGTTATTACTTGAATTTTTGATTTTAGCCATTCTGATGACAGTAAGATGAAATCTTCAATACATTTTGGTTTGCCTGTGATGCCTAATGCAAGAGTAGACTCTGTGAAAACAGGTAGAATTGTGGGCCAGAAAATGGAGTCCAGGGATAGGGTAAAGTTTGAGACTATTGAATGTGTTTTAATGGGACTTGACAGCCAAGGTCTTGGGGCAGGGTCTCACCTGGTTGTCCCTCATGAAGGCAGGCCTCTGGGAATGAGCAGAGGCTAGAACATGGAGCGCAGGGGAAGAGGTGCAGTTTACCTCTGTTGAGTGTGTTTTAAGGATCTTTTTTTTCTATTTTTTATCTTCGAAGTCCTTCTATAATTGGAGTCATAGAATTGTTGGTCTTTTATGGCTGACTTCTTTCCTTTACCATAGTGCTTCCAATGTCCTTTGTTGAAACATGCATATATTTTCACCAATTTTTAAATTCCTGGGAAATAACCTAGTGTCTGTGTGTGTGTGTGTGTGTGTGTGTGTGTGTGTCTCACATTTTGCTTATTCATTTAAAAGTGAGTGGATGTGTAGATGATGACATATTTCAGGCAGTTATGAATAATTCACTTGTAAATTTTCAGTAGATGATGCTTTTGTTTCCATCTAGTTGCTATAGGACTTGAGTCTCTGAGCTATGTGAAAGTTTATGTTTAAGATTTTATTGAATTAAACTTTTTCAATGTGGCTGGTACCCTTTATATTCCAATTGGCAAGGAAAAGTTGTTTCCATCACTCCACACCAATGCCAGTATTTGTTTACTTCTACTTTTTGAACTATAGTCATTTTAGTGGGGTGAAGTATTACCTCACTGTGGTCCACTCTTTGACTATTAAAGTTTTATTAGTATACAACAACACGGATTTGTTTACATATTGCCTACTGTTGTTTTTATTCTACAGTAGTGAGCCTAAGTGGGTGTAATGAAAACCATATTGTCCACAAAGCATAAAATATTTTCTCTTTGGGCTTTTAGAGGAAAACGTTGCTGGTACCTGGAAAAAGAACAAGATATCAAGATCCCTCTCATCTTCATGTTTGTAGCAGAAAGAAGAACAAGAAATGCACTTGAGAAGGCTGTAGATAGAACATGAAGATAAGATCATGAAAACACTGAAAGCTAATCACAGTATTATAGAATACTTCCCACTAACAAACTTCACCCCAAGTAGTCGGGGCTCCTGTATAACAATATGGACAATGACTGACTGAAGTAAAAACCTTAGATTCTGCTTGAGAAAAGATCTCTAGGAAAACCCAAATGCAACAGGAAAGAAAACAAAAACATGAACAAACCAAAAAACAAAGAATACAGGAAAAAATTAACTATTGACACCTACAACTCCAGCAAATGTTAAACACAGTCTAATTTGTAACCAGACAGAACTGCAAGGTATTTCCTTCACTTTCTCTTTTCTCTCCATGACATTCAGCTTCCAATAAAAGTTGGCAAAGCAAGCCAAAAGATAAATAAATAATATAATATAGAATCTAAGCTACACAGAGAGATTATGCTCCAGAACCAGACTCACATATGGCAGAGATTTCTGAAATTGCCAGACCAGAAACTTAAAATAGGTATGATCAATATTCTCAGAGCTGTAATGGAAAAAGTTACATCAACAACACATTGATAACATAAGCAGACATATGGAATGTCTAAGAAAGCATCAAGAGGAAATGATAAAAATGAAAGCACCCTGATGTCTAATTTGGTCAGAGCCTCTGCTTCTCACAGTAGGCAGTGGTAACTACAGACACACATAACTGATCATACTTCTGCTGAGAACAAGTGGCTGTTTAAAGCACGGCCAGAAATGAGATCTCTAAATCACTCCCTCCAAAACTCAGGGAACACTGTAGGAGAGATAGTAGAGAGGCTGTAACAGCTAAAGGCTAGTGTGCAGGGAGAAAACACTCTTTAAGTAGGATGTGACCATAGCACTCTTGAACTCCTAGCACTCAAGAACTGTGATTATCGTCCCAAATTAGGCCTGTTCAAATCTTGTGTAGGAGGAAAGAGGGATTCACAAGGCTCCACTTCCCTAAGAATATGTAAGCAGCTAATGGTTGTTGAAAGAGGGAGAGATTTTTATTTTTTTGGTAATGTGTCCGCCATGTTTGTGTTAAACAACAAAACCCGGGAGAGTTGATGAGAGTTTTGAAAATCAGAAAATTAGCAGGAGTTGTGAAAGGAGACAAGACAGAGTGGAGGAGTGGTAGATATGATGGAAATACACAATATGAATTCCTAAGATGACATAATGAGACCTATTACTATGTATAATTAATATGCTAGTAAAACCATAAAAGTTCCCTAATAGCAGAGAAGATTTTGATGGTCCTTTAGTAGACTGGACAAAGTCCAAAGAACTTGAAGATATTTAAACAGAAACTAGAAAGTGAAGAAAGAAAAAGAAAACAGAGGCCATCCAACAATCATGGGATGGTTACATAAGACATGTATAATGGAAATATCAGAAGATAGAAAGATAAAAGTTCCTTTCTCATCAGCCATTAATTGCCATAGCTCTCCATCTCTAGGTGGGGCTTTTGAGATTTTGCCCATTCCTGTTGGCACATTAACTTGTGAAGTCATTTTTCAGGTCTTGTTTAGGCAACCATAGTGCTGAGCTTTCCTGGGTACAGCTTTCTGGTCCTATCTAGAAGATGCTATCTCACAGCAGACAACTGGGTGCTCTCTCTCTTATGATCTTTCTGTCCCTCTTTGAGAGTCCGTGAGCCTCAGATATGGTGGTTATGTTGTATAAGTTAGGGCTGGGCAACCTACTGCCAGCTGTGTTCTACAATTTGGCCAGCTGTGGATGTCTGAAAATGTCTTCTTCTGTGGCAAAAAGATACTTCTTTGATGAGCAGTGAGAACTCAGATTGCTGTGGGTATAGGTTAAGAATTTAGAAGGCAGCTAGGAATCATGCCAGTTTAGGACAGTGACAGCATAAACTGTGAGTTTAATATGGAAACCCAAATTATGGTTCATGAAGGGAGAAATCTGATCTTACTTATTTTTGCCTCCCTAGTATTTAATAGTACTTAGTATATAGAGACTCACAGTTTCTCAAGGGATAAATTGAGTTTATTTTTGATGAACTAATAAAAGTTATTGTAAAACTGACAGAGAAATCTTTAATTAAAAAGTTTCATAAGGGGTAAATGTATCTAAAATCTACAGTTATATGGTCTTACCCTAAACAACAGTCGAAGGTAAGGTGGACTAAATGACAGGTGGATTAAGAGTAAAGGGGAGGTAACTCCCTTATGTGGGAAAAGGCATCATTCTGGAGTTTTGCTTTTCCTATTCTTTTTTTTGTTTGTTTGTTTTTTTGTTTTTTTGGGGGGGATTTTTTTTTTATTGGATGATTTATTTACATTTCGTATGTTGTCCCCTTACCCCATCCCCCACCACCCCCTCGGAACCCCCAATCCCCTCGCCCCTCCTCCTTCTTCTCTGTGGATGTAACCTCTATCTACACCCCCCCACTCCCACCTCCCCACCCTCAAAATTCCCACCCCCTGGGGCATCCAGCCTTCATGAGGTCAAGGTTCTCTTCTTCCACCTATGCCCAGCAGGGCCCACCACTTTTACATATTCATCTGAAGCCCTGGATCCCCCCCTAAGTGCTCCCAGGCTGGTGGTTTAGACCCTGGGAGCTGTGGTTGGTTGGTATTGTTGCTCTCCTCATGGTGCCACAAACCCTTTCAGCTCCTTCAGTCTTCACTCTAACTCCTCTATTGAGAACCCCATGATCAGTTCAATGGCTAGTTGTGAGCATCTGCCTCTGAATATGTCTGACTCTTGAAGGCCTCTGAGGAGATATCCATATCAGGCTCTTATCAGCATGCACTTCCTGTCTTCCACATCAGCATCTACCTTTGGTGATTGCACATGGGATAGATACTCAGGTGGAGTGGTCTTGAGACGGCCCCTCCTTCAGTTTCTGTCCCTCACTTTGTCTCCATATTTGCTCCCTTGAGTATTTTGTTGCTCCTTCTAAGAAGGACCGAATCACCCTCACTTGGTCTTCCTTCTTTATGGGCTTCATGTGGCCTGTGAGTTGCATCTTGGGCATTTCAAGGTTCTAGGCTAATATCCAATAATCAGTGAGTGAATACCATGTGTGTTCTTTTGTGATTGGCTTACCTCACTCAGGATGATAATTTCTAGTTCCATCCATTTACCTAGGAACCTCTCGAATTCATTGTTTTTAATAGCTGAGTAATACTCCATTGTGTAAATATACCACAATTTTTGAATCCATTCCTCAGTTGAAGGACATCTGGGTTCTTTCCAGCTCCTGGCTATTATAAATAAGGCTACTATGAACATAGTTGAGCATATATCCTTGTTATATGTTCGAGCATCTTCTGGGTATATGCCTAGGAGTGGTATAGCTGGATCCTCGGGTAATGCTATGTCCAATTTTCTGAGGAACCGCCACACTGATTTCCAAAGTGGTTGCACCATCTTGCAGTCCCACCAACAATGGAGGAGTGTTCCTCTTTCTCCACACCCTCGCCAGCATCTACTATCACCTGAGTTTTTAATCTTAGCCATTCTGACTGGTGTGAGATGGAATCTCAGGGTTGTTTTGATTTGCATTTCCCTGACGACTAAGGATGCTGAACATTTCTTTAGATGCTTCTCGGCCATTCGAGTTTCTTCCGTTGAAAATTCTTTGTCAAGCTCTATACCCCATTTTTTAATAGGGTAATTTGGTTGTCTGGAGTCTAATTTCTTGAGTTCTTTGTATATATTGGATATTAGCCCTCTATCAGATGAAGGATTGGTAAAGATCTTTTCCCAATTTGTTTTTGTCCTAATGACAGTGTCCTTTGCCTTACAGAAACTTTGCAATTTTATGAAGTCCCATTTGTCAATTCTCGATCTTAGAGCATATGCCATTGGAGTTCTGTTCAGGAACTTTTCCCCTGTGCCCAAGTATTCGAGGCTTTTCCCCACCTTCTCTTCTATTAGTTTCAGTGTATCTGGTTTTATGTGGAGGTCCTTTATCCACATAGACTTGAGCTTTGTACAAGGGGATAAGAATGGATCAATTTTCATTCTTCTACATGTTGTCTTCCAGTTGAACCAGAACCATTTGTTGAAAATGCTGTCCTTTTCCACTGGACAGTTTTAGCTCCTTTGTCAAAGATCAAGTGACCATAGGAGTGTGGGTTCATTTCTGGGTCTTCAATTCTATTCCATTGATCTTCCTGCCTGTCTCTGTACCAATACCCGGTAGTTTTTATCACTATTGCTCTGTAGTACAGCTTGAGGTCAGGGATGGTGATTCCTCCAGAAGTTCTTTTATTGTTGAGAATAGTTTTCGCTATCCTGGGTTTTTTTGTTATTCCATATGAATTTGAGAATTTCCTTTTCTAACTCTGTGAAGAATTGAGTTGGGATTTTAATGGGGATTGCATTGAATCTGTAGATTGCTTTTGGCAAGATGGCCATTTTTATTATATTAATCCTGCCAATCCATGAGCATGGGAGATCTTTCCATCTTCTGAGATCTTCTTCAATTTCTTTCTTCAGAGACTTGAAGTTCTTGTCATACAGGTCTTTCACTTGCTTGGTTAGATTCACACCAAGGTATTTTATATTATTTGCAACTATTGTGAAGGGTGTCATTTCCCTAATTTCTTTTTCAGTCTGTTTATCTTTCATGTAGAGGAAGGCTACTGATTTGTTTGAGTTGATTTTATAACCAGCCACTTTGCTGAAGTTGTTTATCAGGTTTAGGAGTTCTCTGGTGGAAGTTTGGGGGTCACTTAAGTATACTATCATATCATCTGCAAATAGCGATATTTTGAATTCTTCCTTTCCTATTTGTATCCCTTTGACTTCTTTTTGCTGTCTAATTGCTCTGGCTAAGACTTCCAGTACTATATTGAATAGGTAGGGGGAGAGTGGGCAACCTTGTCTAGTCCCTGATCTTAGTGGGATTGCTTCAAGTTTCTCTCCATTTAGCTTGATGTTGGCTACTGGTTTGCTGTAAATTGCTTTTACTATGTTTAGGTAGGGGCCTTGAATTCCTGATCTTTCCAAGACTTTTATCATGAAGGGATGTTGAATTTTGTCAAATGCTTTCTCAGCATCTAGTGAGATAATCATATGGTTTTTTTCTTTAAGTTTGTTTATATAGTGGATTACATTGATGGATTTCCGAATATTGAACCATCCCTGCATTCCTGGGATAAAACCTACTTGATCATGATGGATGATTGTTTTGATGTGGTCTTGGATTCGGTTTGCTAGAATTTTATTGAGTATTTTTGCATCGATGTTCATAAGGGAGATTGGTCTGAAGTTCTCTTTCTTTGTCGGGTCCTTGTGGGGTTTGGGTATGAGTGTAATTGTAGCTTCATAGAACGAATTGGGTAGTGTTCCTTCTGTCTCTATTTTGTGGAATAGTTTGAAGAGAATTGGTATTAGGTCTTCCTTGAAGGTCTGATAGAATTCAGCACTAAAACCATCTGGTCCTGGGCTTTTTTTAGTGGGGAGGCTTTTGATGACTGCTGCTATTTCCTGAGGGGTTATGGGACTATTTAGATGGTTTATCTGCTCCTGGTTTAACTTCGGTACCTGGTATCTGTCTAGGAAATTGTCCATTTCATCCAGGTTTTCCAGTTTTGTTGAGTACAGGCCTTTGTAGTAGGATCTGATGATTTTTTGAATTTCTTCAGTTTCTGTTGTTATGTCTCCCTTTTCAGTTCTGATTTTATTAATTTGGATACTGTCTCTGTGCCCTCTGGTTAATCTGGCTAAGGGTTTATCTATCTTGTTGATTTTCTCAAAGAACCAACTCCTGGTTTTATTGATATTTTGTATTGTTCTTTCTGTTTCTATTTGGTTGATTTCAGCCCTGAGTTTGATTATTTCCTGCCTTCTACTCCTCCTGGGTGTATTTGCTTCTTTTTGTTCTAGAGCTTTTAGTTGTGCAGTCAACTTGTTAGTGTGTGCTCTTTCCAGTTTCTTTTTGTAGGCACTTAGAGCTATGAGCTTTCCTCTTAGCACTGCCTTCATGGAGTCCCACAAGTTTTGGTATGATGTGTCCTCATTTTCATTGAATTCTAAAAAGTCTTTTATTTCTTTCTTTATTTCTTCCTTGACTAAGTCATCATTGAGTAGAGAGTTGTTCAGTTTCCATGTGTACGTGGGTTTTCCATTGTTTTTGTCATTATTAAAGACCAGTCTTAGTCCATGGTGATCTGATAAGAGGCAAGGGATTATTTCAATCTTTTTGTATCTGTAGAGGCTTGTTTTGTGACCAATTATATGGTCTATTTTGGAGAAGGTACCATGAGGTGCTGAGAAAAAGGTATATTCTTTTGTTTTAGGATGAAATGTTCTATAGATGTCTGTTAAGTCCATTTGGTTCATAACTTCTGTTAATTTCAAAGTGTCTCTGTTTAGTTTCTGTTTCCATGATCTGTCCATTGCTGACAGTGGGGTGTTGAAATCCCCCACTATTATTGTGTGAGGTGTAATGTGTGTTTTGAGCTTTAGTAAAGTTTCTTTTATGTATGTAGGTGCCCTTGCATTTGGAGCATAGATGTTCAGAATTGAGAGTTCACCTTGGTAGATTTTTCCTTTGATGAGTATGAAGTGTCCTTCCTTATCTTTTTTGATTAATTTTGGATGAAAGTCGATTTTATTTGATATTAGAATGGCTACTCCAGCTTGTTTCTTGGGACCACTGGCTTGAAAAATTGTTTTCCACCCTTTTATTCTGAGGTAGTGTCTGTCTTTGTCACTGAGGTGCGTTTCTTGTATGCAGCAAAATTCTGGGTCTTGTTTGTGTATCCAGTCTGATAGTCTGCGTCTTTTTATTGGGGAATTGAGACCATTGATGTTAAGAGATATTAAGGAAAAATGATTGTTGCTTCCTGTTATTTTTGTTATTAGAGGTAAAGTTATGTTTGTATCTTTTTTGGGGGTTGTTGGAAGATTACTTACTTGCTTTTCCTAGGTTGTAGTTTCCCTCCTTGTGTTGGCATTTTCCATCAATTATCCTTTGAAGTGCTGGGTTTGTGGGAAGATATTGTGCAAATTTGGTTTTGTCATGGAATATCTTGGTTTCACCATCTATAGTGATTGAGAGTTTTGCTGGGTATAGTAATCTGGGCTGGCAATTGTGTTCTCTTAGTGTCTGTATGATGTCAGTCCAGGCTCTTCTGGCTTTTATAGTCTCTGGTGAGAAGTCTGGTGTAATTCTTATAGGTCTGCCTTTATATGTTACTTGACCTTTTTCCCTTACTGCTTTTAGTATTTTTTCTTTGTTTTGTGCATCTGATGTTTTGATTATTATGTGACGGGAGGTATTTCTTTTCTGGTCTAGTCTATTTGGTGTTCTGTATGCTTCTTGTATGTTTATGGGCATCTTGTTCTTTAGGTTAGGGAAGTTTTCCTCAATAATTTTGTTGAAGATATTTACTGGCCCTTTAAGTTGGGAATCTTCATTCTCATCTATACCTATTATCCTTAGGTTTGGTCTTCTCATTGTGTCCTGAATTTCCTGGATGTTTTGAGTTAGGAGTTTTTTGCTTTTTTCATTTTCTTTGACAACTGTGTCAATATTTTCCACCGTATCTTCTGCATTTGAGATTCTCTCTTCTATCTCTTGTATTCGGTTGGTGATGCTTGCGTCTGTGACTCCTGATCTCTTTCTTAGGTTTTCTATCTCCATGGTTGTCTCCCTTTGAACTTTATTGTTTCTATTTCCAGTTTCAGATCCTGAATGTTTTTGTTTAATTCCTTCTTTGTGTTTTCTTCCATTTCTTTAAGGGATTTCTGTGATTCCTCTTTAAGGGCTTCTATCTGTTTACTTGTAGTCTCCTGTATTTCTTTAAGGGAGTTACTTAATTCCTTCTTATAATCCTCTATCATCATCATGAGAAGTGATTTTAATTCTGAATCCTGCTTTTCAGGTGTGATGGGGTGTTCAGGGCTTGCTATATTGGGAGAATTGGGCACTGATGATGCCAAGAAACTTTGGTTTCTGTTGCTTATGTTCTTGCGCTTGCCTTTCGCCATCTGGTTAACTCTAGTGTTACCTGTCCTCACTGTGTAAAACTGGAGTCTGTATTTCCAGTTATCTTGCTTATTGCAGAGCTCCTCAGAGTCCAGAGGTCTCTGTGGTCTTATGCTCCTAATCTCCTGGGTGGAATAACTCCTGGGACTCAGGCCACCTCTTGGATCTGGAAATCCTTCTGCTCTGAGTGCAGTGGGTCCTCGATGACTCAGGATTCAGTTTCAGCTGCTCTGAGTGCAGTGGCTCCAGCTGCTCTGAGTGCAGTGGCTCCTGGATGACTCAGGATTCAGTTTCTCAACAGGACAGGAGCAGACCAACTCTGTGTCTGCTCCAGCCCAGAGGACCAGGCAGGGGCAGAAGGGAAGTGGAATTCCGGAGGGGCGGGGTTTGGGTAGCTGCTGTGCCCTGGATGTCCCTGGCTCCCCGATCTATCTCTGGGGTTTAGGGAGTGAGATGGAGTTCTTACCAGCTGCTCTGAGTGCAGTGGCTCCTGGATGACTCAGGATTCAGTTTCTCAACAGGACGGGAGCCGACCGACTCTGTGTCTGCTCCAGCCCAGAGGGATTTTTTTTTTATTGGATGATTTATTTACATTTCCTATGTTGTCCCCTTACCCCATCCACCACCACCCCCTCGGAACCCCCAATCCCCTCGCCCCTCCTCCTTCTTCTCTGTGGATGTAACCTCTATCAACCCCCCCCACTCCCACCTCCCCACCCTCAAAATTCCCACCCCCTGGGGCATCCAGCCTTCATGAGGTCGTTCTCTTCTTCCACCTATGCCCAGCAGGGCCCTCCACTTTTACATATTCAGCTGGCTTTTCCTATTCTTTATCCTTTACTTTCAGTAGCTGTTTCAACAAGTCTGCCTGCAGAGTCCTTGATAACACAGCCTTGGGCTATGCTAAATAAAGGAACAATTATAAACTCAGTCAAGGTCTCTCTGACACACCATGCCCTCTCCTGGCAGCAGGTGGAGAGGGAGATGGGGAAATGACATGATTACGTTTTTTCCGTCGCCTCTTTTATTTTTTTTCCTTTTGCCCATTGTGTATGTTACCATCATCCATCAGGGTTATGTCATGCGGCAGGCTCTCCCTAAAATAGCTGGAAAGTGGCATTGGCTATCACTTATCTCTGTCAGCAAGTCAATTTAGAACTCATTGTCTTCTTCTAGGTCATAAAGAACTGCTAATATTTTTAGAGGACGTGATAGATGCACTAGGATCCTAAAAAAGGTGACAAAAATAAAACATAAACATTATTTTGTGTCTGAATTGGCTGGAAGAAGAATGGAGTGGCCTAGATGACATTTCTCAGTCAACCTTACTTGCCACTTATTTTAAATGAAGGGACAAAGGGCAATGGAGAGAATTCTAAGCCATCATTTAAATCATACCCATGGGCACTTGTTATTGATGTGACACAGTAGCATGTTCCTTGATAAAGTTTCAAATGCATTTTCTTTCACTGACTCTGATTTAAGATTCTGCAATCTCCTCCAGGGATGTCCTACTCTTTGGGTCTACATTTTAAGGAGCATGAAGTTAACAAAAAATTATTTTACAGATCTTGGTTTTTAAACCATAAAGAAAAAGAAAAATGGGGTTTGTCGAGTGAGTTTCCTCATCTGTACTTTAGAGCATCTCTCTGACAGTCAGAAATAATTGCAGCTGACTGCTAGTCCAGCTGAGGAGTCACTCAATATTTGGCCTTTAACAAATGAACTCAAATGTACCTAGTTAGGCTCTGGGCTTTAGTACCAATTCTCCATTACTAGCACAGCAGTTTCTAACCTGGTGAGCAGGGAGTACTCAGGAGGCCAGTAGAACAGTAATAAGCATACCACACAATAGCAAAATCTATCTCTCACCTACCTTCAGCTCAGAAATCCTGCCTTCATTCACTGTTTATTCCAAAGTTAGTCTAAAAGTCATGAATTGTAAAACTTAGGTTTAAGAAGTTTAAAGACCATTGCTCTAATGCATTTAGAACAATAAGACATGGTTAAAATCATAGAAACAGAGCTACAAGAGGGACTTAAATGCAGTCTTCTGATTATATGGACGAGAAAGTAGAACTGAAGAGAGATAAAAAAAATACATCTAGAGGTGTGTAGAGTAATTTTCAGGTGTAGATCTATTGATTTACAATTCAATATTCCTAATGTTCTGTGATGCTGATGAAGACATATAGAGATGTAATATGCTATATACATAATATATACACATTGATATATATTGCAGTACATTTTTTCATTAGCTAACTCTGTGTTATCTAATTTAAAGGTTTTAAATTGAGTATTAAAGTATATTAGTCCCATTAACCTTTCTATTCTTCATTACTCTATTTATGCCACCAAGGTGAATAAGCCAATACTAGTAGCCTATGCCAGGTGATATACTTTTTTGCAGCACACATACTACATTAAATCCATCTAATTCTCAAATGGTCAAAATCTGAAGGCCAGGATCAGGGTGTAATGAACCACATAGAGAGCTCATGTTCTAGATCTTCTATTTATGAGCACACTTAACTAGATAATAGATAATAGATAATATTGTATAGGGCTTCTAAGCAAAGACTTCTGGGCATTTCCAAAAGAATTCAGATTACAATGAGCCAATTTCTGCCTACATTTTGCGAGGAAAACCTGAATGATTTCTATGTAAGATTAAGTTGCATGCTGATTCTACCCTTTTTCCGTCATAAGTGATTTATGTGTTTCCTGACCACACCCCTTCACTTTGGGATTTTTGTTACTTTATAGCATGAAATCAAGCTTCAAGGGAGGAAGTGGTGACATTAAGGAAATGATCTGCATTAATTCTAAGTGCCTTTCCCTTCACGGGATCACGAGCTCCACACCAATAGCTCAGCTCTTAGAATGCATCTCCAATTTCAAGTTACAAATGTGTGCCATTTTCTTATCCTTCTACTCCATGGCCACTCATGGATGTAGGATTCTAAGGCTTCCAGTTGTTGTGGACCAGGAGAAGGATCTCACAGACCCTCAAGTGCATCCCTTACTGAGTGCATTGGGCCATTTGTCATCTCTACAGGGTGCTGCATGGTACCAATGCTACCCCTCAGCATGGTTTCTGCCTATCCCTGGTACTGCTTCTTTCACAATATTTTCTGATACCCTTGCTACAATATGCTATGGGTATCTCAATGCACTGCCATGGACTCTGGCTTCCCTTACTTTTTGCACAAATTCCCTTGAAAAATGTAGTCTACACCTATATTAGAATCAGGAAAATTCTAGGATAGTTTCTTACCATCATATGATCTTTACATTAATCAGATAGCAAATAGAGTCATGAGCTTACAGGGGTTTTATTAAAATAACTGAATAAAACAATTAATTAACAGATAAATGCCATAATGCTTCTCTCTCTCTCTCTCTCTCTCTCTCTCTCTCTCTCTCTCTCTCCTATTTTTGTCTTCTCTCTTCTGAAAATATACTAAATGAAATCTAAGAAGATGAATCATTAACATGATTAAGTAAAAACGAACCATTTCTGTTAGGCATAGGAAGACAAGGAGACACTCTGTTTTCCCAGAGGAATGTATCCTTGTCTAATGTATATTGTGAATTCTCTATGCAGATGATAGAAGAGCTGCTGGACCAGAACACTGACAAGATTCTATAGATGAGATAAGTCTGTTAGAATACAAAAATGAAAGAGTTCCAGGAATCTGGGGATGCTGAGAATTTGAAGAGAACAGAATGTTTACATTAAAGTAAATATGGATGAAGTCTTCTACTCAGTGTCCAAAGAATCAAAACATCAATGTCTAACATTTCAGCCTCAACCAGATGTGGGTTTACATACTACTTCCATATTTCAGTAGTATGTACAGAACTCCATGCTATTGTCATGCTATTGCCTCCTCTCCATGGACTAGAGAAAGTTTACAAGGAATAGTCAAGAGACAAATCTGAAAGAACAATCCCAACATGTATACAGAATTCTCACCTCTTCCTGAAGCAGATAAGAGAATTTGCTACAAATCTGAGCTTTCTCTTCTCATGAGACAAACCCTCTCTAGGATTATTCCTGAACCCATAATGGTGCAGTAGATCCCCTCCCGATGTGCTAGCTGCTCACTCTTGATTTAAACATAGACAAGAGGGAACAAAGTTCAAGCCCACTAGAACCGTCTTTCCTTGGTTTCAATGAGTAACAGAGTTGCCCCTCAGGTTAATAACTCTTGTTCATGATCTTGAATTTTTGGGGTGCCAAAATGATCTGACATGTTCATTGTTTCCCGCGCTGGCATTCCAGTTTTATAAATCCCCAAATTAACTAAAGCAGTTGTTGATGAATCTGCTTCAAGAGATTGCATGTTTCTCAACGTATCCCAGTTGATTTAAGAGCTGATGTCTGGTGCACAGCTTTCTGGTCTAATTTGCTTTTCAGAGAAGCATCTGTTATTTGTTTAATAGCCACTGGCTGAGCCCCTCTGAGAATGAGGAAAGACATGTGGAAAGCCGAGGGGCTACTTCCTCTTCTCCTAAAGTTACACCAAATGCGTTACATGGCCCATTGAGTTAGACATTTTATCTCACTGAAATCTTGCTCAAGAGTTAAGCTTTGAAATACCCTGGCAAATGTATATTTATACATCCACAGTGACATGAGGTTTTCCCCAGTCCTTTTATAACTAGATCCTAGATGGTGCCATATTGATAGCAATGAAGCTGTGTTCAGTGTTTATTGGAATTCTATCAAATATAGTGCTACTAGATAAGAAGATTGCTGAAGACTATTCAGTCTATAATCCCCACCCAAGGGAAAAACGCAGAAAACTGGTCTTTTAGCAGCCTAGGATTGAACCAAATCTTACATGTGGGAAGTGGCACTTGGGGTAGGGTATTACAAATTCCCACTCTGGGGAGAGTGAAATTTGAAGGAAGTGGGCTTAGAATGAAAACTTTGATTCTGATGGATATACAGTGAAGTTTGACTGTGGAGGGAGAAGTTACTTATGAAGGGTAGACTGCAGTGAAGGTGCTAAGCATCACTTCCCATACCACCAAACCTGTTCTATAGGAAGATGTTCTCATTATTGAAGCCCATAATATATGCTTTTGGTAGTAGTTTCTTCTATACCCTTTCAACACCTTCCTCCTTGAGTTGCTGTGATGATTCCATATCAAAACATTTGATACACTCTTATGAAATAGACATGCGTAAGCCTCACCACAGGGTGACTGACATAAGGCCTCCAGGGAGGAGCTTGAGGGGAACTGATTTCTTGGAAAGTTCTCTTAAGGAGCTTCCATCCAGCCCAACATAATTGTTCAGCCTGGTCTTGGAAACCACTGTTACAAATACCTCACTTAAAGTCTCCTGCAGTCCTCTAGTGGGTGAGTGTTTCCTAATGTGTGCCACATATTATGGGTTTTAAAATTTTGGCAATGAGCCTAGTCTGAAAAAGAGAAGTCTAGGAAAAGGTTAGTGGATGCTAAACTTGGAAGCCCCTCAAATCTATTTTCATCTCATCCGTTATGTCTAGACTCTTAGTTGCCACCATCCTGTAATGTTATTTAGGATGGAGTCAGTCAGATAGTCAGACAGGCAATATGGAGAAGTGCAAGGCGCCAGAGTGGTTAGCTTCCAGATCAGCTCTCGGTATTTTCCATAAATTTACTGTCATTTAGACTGTGTGTTTCCTTTTGTTCTGTGATTTTGAACACATTCCAGGTTCAGCTATTTTATCAGACCAAACACTGAAAACATTCAAGCCTCTTAACCTCCAGATTTGTAGGTCACTATGGCCATGTATATATGCCCTGGCTAGTTTTATGTCACCTGAAAAAAATGAAACCTCAACTGAGAAAATGCCTCCACAAGACTCAACATCAGGTGTTTTCATTAGTGATTGATGGGAAGGGCCCAACCCAATTTCTGTGGTGCAATCCCTCAACTGGTGGTCTTCAGTTCTATAAGGATAAGCAGGCTATGGGGAGCAAGCCAGTAAGCTACACTCCTCCATGGCCTTTGAATCAACCCCAGACTTCAAGTTTTACCCTGTTTAAGTTCCTGTTCTGACTATCTCTAGTGATGGACTACAAAGTGGAAATGTAAGGCAAACAAATGTTTCCCCCCCAAGTTTGGTTGGTTATGGTGTTTCATTGAAGTAATAGGTAAACAACTAGGACTAGCAATAACCCTAACTAGGACAGCATATATCGTTGATATTGTGGCAGCAGAAACAGCATCATAATGATGCACGTAATGCAATAGTTTCTACCCCTGATGAATCACCATTCATCGGTTTGACCTTGGGTGTTATACCATACTTCACTGGGTCACTGTCCCGGTCCACAAAATTAAAGAAAGAAACTAAAACATTCTCAGTGTCAGAGTCATTTTCATGGATACAATCATGCTTTGTTGAATGTTATACCATGCTTTTGGGTGGGGCAGGCACCGAGCCAGCATGCTCCTGTGGAGACACCTTATCCTGAGTCATCCCAGAGGATCCACTGCACTCTGAGAAGAGGATAAGAAACTTCAACCACTATCTCAAGCCCCAGAGTTACAACTGGGAGCCAAGGGTGCTCAGAAACCATCAGCCACCCAAACGTCACCCCTCCGGAATACTACTTCCCTTCCACCCTGTGCCTGGTCCTCTGGGCTGGGGCAGACACCTAGCTGGTCTGCTCCTGTGGAGACACATTATCCTGAGCCATCCTAGAGGAGCTGCTGCACTCAGAGCAGCAGGATTTCAGGATCCTAGAGGCAGCCTGAGTCCACCCCTGAGCTTAGGATCACAGGAACACAGAGACATCTGTACTCTGAGGAGTTCTGACACAAGCAAGATAACTGGAAAGATAGACTCCAGTCAGACACAGTGAGCACAGGTAACACTAGAGTTAATCAGATGGTGAAAGGCAAGCTCAAGAACATAAGCAAAAATCAAAGTTACTTGGCATCATCAGAACCCAGTTTTCCCATTATAGCAAGCCCTGGACACCCCATCACACAGGAAAAGTAGGATTCAGAATTAAAATCACTTCTCATGATGATGATAGAGGATTGTAGGAAGGATATAAGTAACTCCCTTAAAGAAGCACAGGAGAACACAGGTAAACACGTAGAAGCCCTTAAAGAGGACACACAAAATCCCTTAAAGAATTGGAAGAAAACACAACCAAACAGGTGAAGGAATTGAACAAAACCTTCCAGGATCTAAAAATGGAAATAGAAACAATAAAGAAATCTCAAAGGGAGACTAACCTGGAGATAGAAAACCTAGGAAAGAGATCAGGAGTCATAGATGCAAGCATCACCAACAGAATACAAGAGATAGAAGAGAGAATCTCATGTGCAGAAGATATCATGGAAAAGTTTGACACAGCTGTCAAAGAAAATGCAAAATGCTAAAATTCCTAACCCAAAACATCCAGGAAATCCAGGACACAATGAGAAGACCAAACCTAAGGATAAAAGGTATAGATGAGAGTGAAGATTCCCAACTTAAAGGGCCAGTAAATATCTTCAAACAAAATTATAGAGGAAACCTTCCCTAACCTAAAGAATGAGATGCCCATAAAAAACACAAGAAGCCTACAGAACGCCAAACAGACTAGACCAGAAAAGAAATACCACCCATCAAATAATAATCAAAACATCAACTGGACAAAACAAAGAAAAAATACTAAAAGCAGTAAGGGAAAAAGGTCAAGAGACATATAAAGGCAGACCTGTAAGAATTACACCAGACTTCTCACCAGAGACTATAAAAGCCAGAAGATCCTGGACTGATATCATACAGACCCTAAGGGAACACAAATGCCAAACCAGACTACTATACCCAGCAAAACTCTCAATCACTATAGATGGAGAAACCAAGATATTCCATGACAAAACCAAATATGCACAATATCTTCCCACAAACCCAGCACTTCAAAGGATAATTGATGGAAATTGCCAACACAAGGAAGGAAACCACAACCTAGAAAAAGCAAGGAAGTAATCTTCCAACAACCCCAAAACAAAATAGCTACACAAACATAATTCTACCTCTAATAACAAAAATAATAAGAAGCAACAATAATTTTTCTTTAATATCTCTTAACATCAATGGGCTCAATTCTCCAATAAAAAGATGTAGACTATCAGACTGGATACACAAAAAGGACCCAGAATTTTACTGCATACAGGAAAGGCACCTCAGTGACAAAGACAGACACTACCTCAGTTTTCCAGTTACAGGTTCCTAAGAAACAAGTGGGAGTAACCATTCTAATATCAAATAAAATCGACTTTCAACCAAAAGTAATCAAAAAAAAATAAGGAAGGACACTTCATACTCATCAAAGGAAAAATCTACCAAGGTGAACTCTCAATTCTGAACATCTATGCTCCAAATGCAAGGGACCCACATACATAAAAGAAACTTTACTAAAGCTCAAAGCACACATAGCACCTCACAAAATAACAGTGGGGGATTTTAACACCCTGCTCTCTGAAATGGGCGGATCATGGAAACAGAAACTAAACAAAGACATATTGAAATTAACAGAAGTTATGAACCAAATGGATTTAACAGATATTTATAGACTCTAGACAATCAAATAACCCTATTAAAGGATGGGGTATAGAGCTAAACAAAGAATTCTCAACTGAGGAAATGCAAATGGCCGAGAAGCACCTAAAGAAATGTTCAGTATCCTTAGTCTTCAGGGAAATACAAATCAAAACAACCCTGAGATTCCACCTCACACCAGTCAGAATGGCTAAGATCAAAAACTCAGGTGATAGCACATGCTGGCCAGGGTGTGGAGAAAGAGGAACACTCCTTCATTGTTGGTGGAATTGCAATATGGTGCATCCACTATGGAAAACAGTCTGGTGATTCCTCAGAAAATTGGACATATCATTACCTGAGAACCCAGCTATACCACTCCTGGGCGTATACCCAGAAGATGATCCAACATATAACAAAGACATATGCTCCACTATGTTCATAGCAGCCTTATTTATAATAGCCAGAAGCTGGAAAGAATCCAGATGTCCTTCAACAGATTAATGGATACAAAAAATGTGGTACAATTACACAATGGAATATTACTCAGCTATTAAAAACAATGAATTCAAGAAATTCTTAGGTAAATGGATGGAACTAGAAAATATCATCCTGAGTGAGGTAACCCAATCACAAAAGAACACACATGGTATTCACTCACTGATTATTGGATTTTAGCCCAGAAGCTTGAAATACCCAAGATTCAACTCACAGACCACATAAAGCTCATGAAAAATGAAGACCAAGTGAGGGTGCTTTTGTCCTTCTTAGAAGGAGTAATAAAATACTCAAGGGAGTAAATATGGAGACAAAGTCTAGGACAGAAACTGAAGGAGGGGCCATCTGAAGACCATTCCTGGGTATCCATTTCATGTGCAGTCACCAAAGGCAGATGCTCATGTGGATGTCAGGAAGTGCATGCTGACAGGAGCCTGACATAGCTGTCTCCTTTGAGGTCTACAAGATTCTGACATATTCAGAGACAGATACTCACAGCTAACCATTGAACTGATTATGAGGTTCCCAATGGAAGAGTTAGAGTGAAGACTGGTGGAGCTGAAAGGTTTGCAACCCCATGAGGAAAGAAACAATGTCAACCAACCAGAGCCCCCAGGGTCTAAACCACCAGCCTGGGAGGGACCCATGGCTCCAGCTATATCTGCAAGGGAGGATGGTCCTGTCAGGTATAGGTAGGAGAGGAGATCCTTAGTCCCACAAAGGCTGGAAGCCATGTGTGGGGGAATTCGAGGGTGGGGAGTTGGGAGTGGGGGGGTAGGTGGGGACACATCCTCATAGAAGCAGGAGGAGGGGGATGGGATAGGGGGTTCCTGGGTGGGAGGGGGGAAATGGGGTAAGGGGAGAACATCTGAATTGTAAATAAAATAACCAATAAAAATATAACAAACAAACAAAAAAAAGAATTAAAATGAAAAGGAAAAAAAATAATGTTATATCATTATTTACATCCATGTACTTGCACGTGATATAAGCGGTCCTATAGGAGACCTCAAAATAATTTTAAATCCATCGTTTATTGAGAATAGTCAAGCATCATTTTCATGGCCACTGCATCAGACTTTGGGTTGAGTCATTTTACTTTGCTGAGTCAAATTAACAACTCTAAAAACCCAATTTAAAAGACCCTGGAAATTCCAACTTCACATAGACAACACAGATGAGTGGAGCCATAACCCACTGGAGTTCACAGAACTACAAATGGCAGTGCAAGGGCTCAAGGTCCAGTGTTGTGACAATAAATCTAGACTTTTTGACCATTGAAATTCAGTTTTAAGCCTGGTAGGTTTGGGAGGAATGCTCCTCTATAAATGATCTGGCTGGTCCACTTCAGTGAGGTACATGGGTAACAAACAACATAGGAGCACATTGCGACTTATCCTTTGTTTCATGCTTTCCTCCAGGGCCCTCATAGGGCTTTGGTTACCAACTCAGGCCCTTACTGAGTTAACAAGTAAATGTCCTTGTCCCCCCTCCAAACTCACTAACTCTGTCTTCTTGGAAAAAAAAAACAGTAAAGCACATTGGTATTGAAGAAAAATAATGTTGTTTTTAACCATGTAGATACTAGCAACAATGTCACACTTAAAATCACAGAACAAATATAGCAGAACCCATTGTACCACCATGGAAGGAATTCATGTCCCACAGACTAATGAAAACTCTATATTCTCTAAAATGTTGGAAGGCCACAGCACAGGGAGTCAACTTTGCATTTTTTCTTTTGTGGATGGCAAAAACGTCAATTTTGACACTACATTAAACTGCTAGTCACTGCTAGTCTATGAAATCTTTTTTAAAAATGAAGTTTCATTTTAAAGACTCAAAATGTTAAAAAGAGTCATATACGGATTTTATTGACACAATTAAGATTCATGTAGGATGAGAAAACAGCTAGCAATGTCTCTGAGGTCACACAGTAGGGACTTCAGCTTGTCAAACCTCAGCTTACACATGGCACGAAGCAAATACTCTACACATCTGCAGACCATTCAGCCATTCTTTTGAGTAATAGAAATGCCTCATCTGGAATCTGCTTTGGCAGATGAACTTGCCTTTCAGTGCTCAGGGGCCAGGATGAGCACAAGTCTTAAAAAGTGGAGAAGGCCCATTACATTTTCTGACTTCAAATGTCCCTGTGGCCCACAGCATCCTCTTATTTATCTAATGCTCTGCTCCCCTTCCAATACTACCATTTTTTTTGGATGTCACTGAGATCCGAAAATTGGATGGGTGGATGGATGGATGGATGGATGGATGGATGGATGGATGGATGGATATATGGACACAAACACAGATGGACTGACAGACAGTAAGTCATCAACCATAGATGATGTTGGTTATAAGAAAGACTTCTCCAATTTGCAGTTTGGAAATTTGTGAGATTCTATATTTTTTTTCTGTTTTTTACTATTTTTCCTCTGAATTTCTCCAGTTTAGTTTCAATCTAGACTTCAGTCCAGTCAATAAACTATGTATCCTATCACTGGCTTGTGAGAGTAATTGTTTTAATGAGGGGACTGGAAGACTACTCTTGATCTCCAGAAAGCATGGCAGGAGGAATTGTGTTTATCATCAACTCTAATCCACTCTAATCTTCCACCTTAACCTCATCAAGAATTAAGTGATTGATTTTTTTGGTCTCCTGAAAGAAAAATAAAGAGCTCCTGAGATGTAACTTGGCAGCCCTCCAAAGATAAAGAGCCAACTGAGGGCTGGCACCATTTGTACTTGGATGTGAAACTTGTCTTGGCAATTTCCCTCCTGCCAGCTCTTAGCTCCTAATTGAACACTAGCATGATGCCAGGTCCTGTTTCACAGAAGACCCTAATCACTTCTTCACCTTGGTGACAGTTACCTGAAGACACAACGAGGCAGAAACAGTATGAGGGGCCAGGTTTTTGTTCTGCATCCTGCCTCCTCTAAGAGGAAGCTTACTCTATAGGGCCTAAGAAAACAGCCAATAGATCCCAGTTCAACATCAGGTTATGGTGACGTCTTCCTGTTTACTTCTCACAGGAGGACAATGGCATGTGAGGTGCTTTTCCTGCTCGTCATGGTGTCAGCCTGGATAGCACTGTGCTGTTGGGATAAGAAGCTGAACTTTAATTCATCTGTCACTCAAACAAGCATTCACTTGTAAGCTCTCAGTGAAGCTGGGCTGAGTGTGGAGAACAGTGTGGGAGCATCAAGAGAAAGCTGGCCTTCCCTGACCCCACCTCTAGTCCCTTTCACCCTTAAGCTTAGCCCCATTCCTTTGCTTCTGCAGATCCATTTCTCCTTTGTACTCAACATTCAGAAAATGTGTCCTCCCTCATCTTTTTGTGTCTGCTCCTTCAACCTCCTGGCATTGTCACCTTGTCCCACTACATGCTCCAGTCATCATTCTCCTCTGCTGAAGCCTACCATCAGGAGCTGCTGGAACCAGCAGAAGTTTGTCATTTTCTCCACAGTCTCAAAGCTGCTTGGGATTCATCTCTATGTAGCCTTATTGTCTCCATAGTCTCAGTCAGTGGTCAAGAAATCAATTCTACACTTTCCCTGGGTCTCCTCCCAGCAGTTTTTCACAACTAACGTACCAGGGACTCACATAAAAACTTTTGAAATTTGTTAGTATTTCAATATCTGCCACAATATGTCTCATGATCTCCCTGTCACAGAGAAAAGACTTCTGTCAATAGTCTGGTCACTCCATCTGTGTACCAACCCAGCGTCTTCATTGCTCAGATAATTTCCTATGAATTTTCTCTTCACTGCCTGGTAAAGTAGGGTGGTCCATGCCCACCACCCATCTCCTATCCACTCACACATTTCAGACCCCAGAGATTTATTTTAACAACTCTAGTTATCTGTAGCTTTTGTTCCTTTTAAAGATGAAATAATCTCTTATGTTAAAATAACTTTTCTCTGCTTTTGATAATTACATACATAATGACATTTGATTTATTCACTCCAATCTCTCTCCTTCAAGTCTCTATATCCATGTAACATCCCCCCTTCAGATTTCCTGTCCCTATTTTAGGATCACCTACTCCTCCAATTAGCGCTGTCCATATGTGCATTGGTGTGGGATAATCTGCTGGATCATGGGAAATCTACCAGTGGGATCAGCCTTTAAAAGGAATGACTCTCCTTCTCTCAGCAGCTATCACCTGCCAATAACTCCTCAGCAAAGAGTGGGACCTGAGGAATGTCTTCCCCATCTATGCTGAAATTGTTGGATGGCTTAATCTTGTGTAGGTAACCCTAGCTGCTGTGCATTCCTGAGTGTAATCGACATATCATGTCTAGAAGATAGCATTTTACAGTTTTCTTTCCCCATTCTCCAGTTCTCACACTATTCTTACAAGTTGATTTGGTTTTGTCATTTTAAAAATTATATGTATGTACATATGTCTTTGTGGAAATGAGTGCATGTGACTGCAGGTGCCAGCAGAGGCCAGAGATGTTGGATCCCTAGATTTGGAATTACAAGCAGTTGTGAGCTCCCCAACATGGGCTCTGAAAACTGAGCTGAAGTCCCTTGAAAGAGCAACACAATCTCATTAACAATGAACCATTTCTCCAGCCCCAAGCTCTTACAATCTTTCTATTTGTTCTGCCTTAAGGCTCTTTTAGACTTGGCATCATGGGTTGGGGATGGAGTGTCTCATTACTGGCTGAGCTCTCAGATTCTTATTCTCAGTATATTGACCAGTTATACATTTCTGCACTGACAGTTGCCCATGCAAATAAAGCTCCTTTGACAAGAACAGACCAAGTCAATGGATATAAACATCATCTTTAGAAGCAAGACCATTGAGCATAATAACAGGAACAGGTTCAACTCCACGTTATGACCTCCTTAGGCATGGACCTTTTGACAATGTCTACAGAAAGTAGAGAAAGGAATTCTAGGGAAGAATAAAGGCATGTGCAGGGAATGGTAAATATGTATGGAGGGGGGTATCAGGGAGCTGAGAGGAGGGATAACCCAAAGGAAGAAGTTGGGAAAAGCCATATAAATGCATACTATCCCACAACCCAATTATAAATATATTAGGATAGTAGGCTCCATGGGATGTGAAAGGGATGAGGGGGCACACTAGTGTCTCAAGGACTAAGCATGTATGAAGCAGGGAAAGAGGGTAGAAGATGGGCTTATGGATGTGCTAACCAAAACCCAGGATACAAGAAGAAGCTTATTTACACCCACCAGCTTAGAAGCTAATGTCAAAATATAATTTTAAAAAAGTCTGAGAGGAATTTTTATTGTATAGATGAACTGCACTGCTCCCAGAAGATAAGGTTCATTAAATACAAATTGGAGTGGAAAGCCTAGGATACCTGCCTACAATTTAGTGGTCAGGAAGGCTCTAGAGGGCTCCAAAACAACTCCAAAAAAGAACACTTGTCATTGCTCCTGCATTTGCATTTCTCAGCACTTGGATCAATTGTTTATTTCTTTCCTTTCCTTTCCTTTCTTCTTCTCTTCTCTTCTTCTCTTTTTATTCTTTTCTTCTTTTCTTTTCCTTTCCTTTCTTTTCTTTCTCATTTTTTTCTTTTCAGATAGGATCCCATGTAACCTAGGCAGACCTGGTACTCAATATGTAACACTACCTAAATCCTCCAGCCTCTATCTCCTGACTTCTAGATTATAGACAGACACTATCAGGACTGCTTTTATTCAGGGCACTGGTCAAACCTGAGGCTTCTTGGATGCTAGACTATCAACTGAGTTACACTCCCAACACCCCATTCTTTTAGTTAATAGAAAACATTCCTGGTCCTCAGTCTACTAGTCAACTTTCAGACATGTCATCAAACTTACAATTATAAGAAGAAATCACAGACTGTGGCCCAAGAAAGATTCAAATTAAATGGAGCATTTTACTGTTTTTATCACACTGAAGCCTTGAGCCAGATAGATCACATTTATGTCAGAAAATATCAAAGAGTCAATTTAACAATGTGTGGACTGTAGTCATATGTCAAATTTGATGTGAAAAAGAGAAATATCTCACAACTGGGTCAAAGGGGAGTGTCAGTGCTAAATAGACACAGTAGCCATGTAAGAAGAGTTGAGGGAGGTAACACATACAGAAGAACCCTGGAGTCTTTCTCAGACACACAACAGTAAATAATGTTTGTTAGGAAATTCATCACTGTAGTCACATTTTCTTTTCTCTAACCATTTATCAAGGCATTCTTATCTGGTCTATATGAAGTACCAGTCATCACTAATACATAAACACTAAATTGCCTAGGGTACTCCAAAGGCAGAAGAGCCCAAGGTAATTATGTCATCCATTTAAGATGTTTTATGTCATGGACACTGCTACCCAATGCCACTGCTGACTCCCATCAAGGCAATAAGGGACAATATGTGAAGTTGGGAGGAAATCAAATAACCAAGCCCAATAGGAGAGTTTGAGGCCAGTCTAAGACGAATAGATTCATTTGGTTTTATTCCTCTTTGGTTGCCTGCCTTGTGAGGAAAGTTATTGTAACCTATGAGCACTGACTCATCCCTCTCTAGACCCCTACAACAAATATTTTAAATCATGATTTTGTGGTAGAGGCTTAGTTACTTGGCTACACCTTCCTCTTTACCACAGAGGAAACATTAACAGCTTTTCCAGAATAGACTAAAGACACAATTGTTGAATCCTCTGAGGACAATTACAATTCTGGATGGGAGATGATGAGAAAACTCAGTCTGTAAAAGCCTGCCACATGAGCTTGAGGACCCGAGTTTGATGCCCCATAACTCATGAAAACAAACCTGGCCATAGCAGTAGGCAATTGATTAATTGGGTTATGGCAGTAGGCACTCATAATCCCAGGATTAGTGGGGCAAAGACAGGAGGATCTTTAGCACTTGCTGGCTAGCCAATCAGACTAAAACAGTGAGCTCTGTGATCAGGGGAGACCTAGAATTAAAAAGGAATAAGGACCTCTGTCCTACTCATGTATGTGTGAACATACAGGAACGCAATAACACACACAATCATCAGGCATGAATTTAATGGAAATATCGACATTAGTCTATACTATTTCAGGTAGTAACTTGGGCAGGTGGCTGCAGACTTTGTAGCATTTTTTTACAGTTCTAGTTTAATTTGTTTCTGGTAAAATTTGTATAAAGGCATATAATAAAGAATGTGAAGTCTCAATTTATTTTTAGAGGCATGTTTTTAAAGCAATGGATTTATTAATTCAATCTTAAATTTCTTTTATAGCCTTCCTATGTCTAACCCAGTTGTTCTGTGTATAGGGTGGCATTTTACCTTTGGCTTTTATGTAAGTCCTAGTAAGATCTGACCATTAGTCCAATCACTACAGCAGGATATGATTAATTCACTCTAACATTGGTTTTTAAGGACACAGAAAATGCCTCCTTACAGGAGGAAAAACCGGATTAAGGGTTTATAGGCTACAACTGCCAGGACAAAGGTATTTATCCATGTAATTTATTGTAATTTTCTGTTTTACACCAGCTGTATATTTCATGGAAATCTCATATTTTATAACTTAATGGCAGACCAAATCATTTAGTGGTGACCATTAAGCCTGTCTTGAGTCATTGAACTAGAAAGCTATTTTCATTTGTGTAATCTTTAGCCATTTACTACTTTATTAATGAGGAAATGCAAGCCCAGAAAAATCAGATGGTTTAGCTGTCCACCATCATCGATCTGAACAGAGGGCTATCTAGAAAGAATCTTTACCTTTTACTCCCGTCCTTTGTTCTGTGCATTCAGAGACCTTGTTGTGGTATTGTTAGCTGAAGTTTGAACCAGACTCTGAACTTTCATATAGTTATCCCTTAGAGTCTTCACAGCAAACTCAGAGGACAAGTATTATTGTTATACTGATTTTAAAATCATGAAAGTAAAGTTGTGACATGTTATTAAACAAGGTCATTCACTTAACAGCAGAGAGAGGTTAAATTTTTAATAGAAATGAAAAGATTGCTTTATTCCAAACTTCAAACTATGACCAATATACACAAACCATTGTTGCTTAGGAAGATAAAACTAAAATATTCTTTCTCACTTTGGCTACTGTCTTTCTTTTTTTTTTTTTAATTTTTTTATTGGATGTTTTATTTACATTTCATATGTTGTCCCCTTACCCCATCCCCCACCCACCCAGGAACCCCCAATCCCCTCACACCTCCTCCTTCTTCTTTGTGGATGTAACCTCTATCTACCCCCCACTCCCACCTCCCCACCCTCAAAACTCCCACCCCCTGGGGCGTCCAGCCTTCATGAGGTCAAGGATCTCATCTTCCACCTGTGCCCAGCAGGGCCCTCCACTCTTATATATTCAGCTAAGGCCCTGGATCCCTCCATAAGTGCTCCCAGGCTGGTGGTTTAGACCCTGGGAGCTGTGGTTGGTTGGTATTGTTGCTCTCCTCATGGGGCCACAAATCCTTTCAGCTCCTTCAGTCTTCACTCTAACTCCTCCATTGAGAACCCCATGATCACTTCAATGGCTAGTTGTGAGCATCTGCCTCTGAATATGTCAGACTCTTGAAGACCTCTGAGGAGACATCCATATCAGGCTCTTATCAGCATGCACTTCCTGACTTCCACATCAGCATCTACCTTTGGTGACTGCACATGGGATGGATACTCAGGTGGAAAGGTCTTCAGACGGCCCCTCCTTCAGTTTTTGTCCCTCGCTTTGTCTCCATATTTGCTCCCTTGAGTATTTTGTTGCTCCTTCTAAGAAGGACCGAATCACCCCACTTGGTCTTCCTTCTTTATGGACTTCATGTGGCCTGTGAGTTGCATCTTGGGCATTTTAAGGTTCTGGGCTAATATCCAATAATCAGTGAGTGAATACCATGTGTGTTCTTTTGTGATTGGCTTACCTCACTCAGTATGATAATTTCTAGTTCCATCCATTTACCTAGGAACCTCTCAAATTCATTGTTTTTAATAGCTGAGTAATACTCCATTGTGTAAATATACCACATTTTTTGAATCCATTCCTCAGTTGAAGGACATCTGGGTTCTTTCCAGCTCCTGGCTATTATAAATAAGGCTGCTATGAACATAGTTGAGCATATGTCCTTATTATATGTTCGAGCACCTTCTGGGTATATGCCTAGGAGTGGTATAGCTGGATCCTCGGGTAATGCTATGTCCAATTTTCTGAGGAACCGCCACACTGATTTCCAAAGTGGTTGCACCATCTTGCAGTCCCACCAACAATGGAGGAGTGTTCCTCTTTCTCCACACCCTCGCCAGCATCTACTATCACCTGAGTTTTTAATCTTAGCCATTCTGACTGGTGTGAGATGGAATCTCAGGGTTGTTTTGATTTGCATTTCCCTGACGACTAAGGATGCCGAGCATTTCTTTAGGTGCTTCTCGGCCATTCGAGTTTCTTCTGTTGAAAATTCTTTGTTAAGCTCTATACCCCATTTTTTAATAGGGTAATTTGGTTGCCTGGAGTCTAATTTCTTGAGTTCTTTGTATATATTGGATATTAGCCCTCTATCAGATGAAGGATTGGTAAAGATCTTTTCCCAATTTGTTGGTTGTCGTTTTGTCCTATTGACAGTGTCCTTTGCCTTACAGAAACTTTGCAATTTTATGAAGTCCCATTTGTCAATTCTTGATCTTAGAGCATATGCCATTGGTGTTCTGTTCAGGAACTTTTCCCCTGTGCCCAAGTATTCGAGGCTCTTCCCCACCTTCTCTTCTATTAGTTTCAGTGTATCTGGTTTTATGTGGAGGTCCTTTATCCACTTAGACTTGAGCTTTGTACAAGGAGATAAGAATGGATCAATTTTCATTCTTCTACATGTTGTCCTCCAGTTGAACCAGCACCATTTGTTGAAAATGCTGTCCTTTTTCCACTGGACAGTTTTAGCTCCTTTGTCAAAGATCAAGTGACCATAGGTGTGTGGGTTCATTTCTGGGTCTTCAATTCTATTCCATTGATCTTCCT